>NC_041390.1:37278211-37298352 GCF_002162155.2 Triticum dicoccoides | reverse complement strand
GAGGCAGGGGTGGAGACGACGGGGACGGCGGGGAGACGGCAGGTGGAGACGGCGGCGGGGATGGCAGGGGCGACGGCGGGTGGAGACGGTGATGGGGGAGGCAGGGGTGGAGTGGGCGGCGGCAGGCGGCGGGGCCGAATGCGGCGGCGGCGGATCGGGGTCGGGGACGAGCTGGGGTCGGGAAACGACTGGACGGGGCGCGTCCGGGGATGGATAAGGCGACCTATGCTGACAGCTTAGCCGTCGGCATATATTAATCATGCCACCTGGCATGTATGCCGACGCTAAGCCGTAGGCATAGGTATATTTCTTTTTTTTTCAAATACACGTTCTTGAACTTTTTTTGAATGATACATGGTATATAATTATATTAAAAATGATACATGGTATACATATTTTTTACATGCATGAACATTATTTAAAATGTACCATACATTTTCTTTAATGGTTTGAAACATTATTTTTAATTACATGATCCTTTTTTTTATATTGTACAACAATTTTCTAAAATATCACATATATTTTTTTCTGAACCAGATTTTTTCTATGGTCAGCAACATTTCTTTATGATATAATTATTTGCTAAATTGTACTAACAAAAAATGTACATTGTGTTAAAATATTTCTAAATTGAGGGGGGCAACATTTCTTTATGATATAAATATTTTCTATGGTCTCGTGAAAGGTGATACATAGGAGAGCAACTGACCGAGGGGTACCGTTACCGAGTACCTGATCCGGTAACTATGCGAGTGCCTGATCCGTCTAGTACCGTGTCATCGCTGTCCGTGAGGGGGGGCCACTCCCCGGAGACGCGTGCCGTCTCTTTGGACATGCCACCACACCACCCTGCATGTATGAGGGCCCGGTGCGACGCTCCTGTGGCATTGCTACCCCCCCAGGGCCCCCGTCCCGCCTAACCCTGTAGCGTTTGACCATGGGATCTAGCCCTTTGACTTTGCACGGACGGGCTTTGACCAGCGGACCTCCCCGCCCGGTTGTGTTAGGTCAGCCTATAGGAACACTTTGGAGCAACAACCGGGCCAGACCCACAGAAAGATCCCCTCCGTGTAGACCCGGCGCGTCCATTTCCCCCCTCCAGGTGCCGGCGGCGGCGCCGTCCGTGAGTGGGGGCACAACCCGGACACGCGTGCCGGGCGTTTGCAACCGCCACAACACTTCAGACTTGTGAGAGGCCGCCTACGCAAGATTTGGCGGCATGCTAGCCCCCGGAGGCCGCCGGCCACAGCCGTAGACGCGCGAAGGGCAATCCGCGTAGAGGGAATTTTTCGGATACTTCTCCATCACCAAATATTATGAAAAAATACAATCGTTCCTTTAGCACATGTGCCCACGTCATGCAAAAAAACTCATGATTTTATCGTGCTGCGAGTATTTAATAATATTCATGCCGCATCATTACCACAGAACGTCTACTACTGTGTCATCGCCGTCCGTGAGGAGGGGCCACGCCCCGGAGGCGCGTGCCACCTCTTAGGACATGCCACCACACCACCCCGCATGTATGAGGGCCCGGTGCGACGCTCCGGTTGCATTGCTACCCCCCAGGGCCCCCGTCCCGCCTAACCCTGTAGCGTTTGACCACGGGATCTAGCCCTTTGACTTTGCACGGACGGGCTTTGACTAGCGGACCTCCCCACCCAGTTGTGTTAGGTCAGCCCATAGGAACACTTTGGAGCAACAACCGGGCCAGACCCATAGCAAGATCCCCTCCGTGTAGACCCGGCGCGTCCGTTTCCCCCCTCCAAGTGCCGGCAGCGGCGCCGTCCGTGAGGGGGGGCACACCCCGGACATGCGTGCCGGGCGTTTGCAACCGCCACAACACTTCCAGACTTGTGAGAGGCCGCCTACGCAAGATTTGGCGGCATGCTAGCCCCCGGAGGCCGCCGGCCACAGCCGTAGACGCGCGAAGGGCAATCCGCGTAGAGGGAATTTTTCGGATACTTCTTCATTACCAAAAATTATGAAAAAATACCATCGTTCCTATAGCACATGTGCCCACGTCGTGCAAAAAAAACTCATGATTTTAGCACGCTCCGAGTATTTAATAATATTCACGCCGCATCGTTACTCCAGAACGTCTACTACCGTGTCATCGCCATCCATGAGGGGGGGCCATGCCCCGGAGACGCGTGCCGCCTCTTCGGACATGCCACCACACCACCCCGCATGTATGAGGGCCCAGTGCGACGCTCCGGTGGCATTGCTACCCCCCAGGGCCCCCGTCCCGCCTAACCCTGTAGCATTTGACCCCTTTGACTTTGCACGGACGGGCTTTGACCAGCGGACCTCCCCGCCCGGTTGTGTTAGGTCAGCCCATAGGAACACTTTGGAGCAACAACCGGGCCAGACCCACAGCAAGATCCCCTTCGTGTAGACCCGACGCGTCCGTTCCCCCCTCCAGGTGCCTGCGGCGGCGCCGTCCGTGAGGGGGGGCACACCCCGGACACGCGTGCCGGGCGTTTGCAACCGCCACAACACTTCTAGACTTGTGAGAGGCCGCCTACGCAAGATTTGGCGGCATGCTAGCCCCCGGAGGCCGCCGGCCACAGTCGTAGACGCACGAAGGGCAATCCGCGTAGAGGGAATTTTTCGGATACTTCTCCATCACCAAAAATTATGAAAAATACCATTGTTATTATAGCACATGTGCCCACGTCGTGCAAAAAAACTCATGATTTTATCACGCTCCGAGTATTTAATAATATTCACGCCGCATCGTTACCGCAGAACGTCTACTACCGTGTCATCGTTGTCCGTGAGGGGGGGCCACGCCCCGGAGATGTGTGCCGCCTCTTCGGACATGCCACCACACCACCCCGCATGTATGAGGGCCCGGTGCGACGCTCCTGTGGCATTGCTACGCCCCCCCCCCCAGGGCCCCCGTCCCGCCTAAGCCTATAGCGTTTGACCACGGGATCTAGCCCTTTGACTTTGCACGGACGGGCTTTGACCAGCGGACCTCCCCGCCCGGTTGTGTTAGGTTAGCCCATAGGAACACTTTGGAGCAACAACCGGGCCAGACCCACAGCAAGATCCCCTCCGTGTAGACCCGGCGCGTCCGTCTCCCCCCTCCAGGTGCCGGCGGCGGTGCCATCCGTGAGGGGGGCACACCCCGGACACGCGTGCCGGGCGTTTGCAACCGCCACAACACTTCCAGACTTGTGAGAGGCCGCCTACGCAAGATTTGGCGGCATGCTAGCCCCCGGAGGCCGCCGGCCACAGCCGTAGACGCGCGAAGGGCAATCCGCGTAGAGGGAATTTTTCAGATACTTCTCCATCACCGAAAATTATGAAAAAATACAATCGTTCCTTTAGCACATGTGCCCATGTCATGCAAAAAAACTCATGATTTTATCGCGCTGCGAGTATTTAATAATATTCACGCCGCATCATTACCATAGAACGTCTACTACTGTGTCATCGTCGTCCGTGAGGAGGGGCCACGCCCCGGAGGCGCGTGCCACCTCTTAGGACATGCCACCACACCACCCCGCATGTATGAGGGCCCGGTGCGACGCTCCGGTGGCATTGCTACCCGCCGAGGGCCCCCGTCCCGCCTAACCCTGTAGCGTTTGACCACGGGATCTAGCCCTTTGACTTTGCACGGATGGGCTTTGACTAGCGGACCTCCCCACCCGGTTGTGTTAGGTCAGCCCATAGGAACACTTTGGAGCAACAACCGGGCCAGACCCACAGCAAGATCCCCTCTGTGTAGACCCGGCGCGTCCGTTTCCCCCCTCCAGGTGCCGGCAGCGGCGCCGTCCGTGAGGGGGGGCACACCCCGGACATGCGTGCCTGGTGTTTGCAACCGCCACAACACTTCCAGACTTGTGAGAGGCCGCCTACGCAAGATTTGGCGGCATGCTAGCCCCCGGAGGCCGCCGGCCACAGCCGTAGACGCGCGAAGGGCAATCCGCGTAGAGGGAATTTTTCGGATACTTCTTCATCACCAAAAATTATGAAAAAATATCATCGTTCCTATAGCACATGTGCCCATGTCGTGCAAAAAAACTCATGATTTTAGCATGCTCCGAGTATTTAATAATATTCACGCCGCATCGTTACTGCAGAACGTCTACTACCGTGTCATCGCCGTCCGTGAGGGGGGGCCACGCCCCGGAGACGCGTGCCGCCTCTTCGGACATGCCACCACACCACCCCGCATGTATGAGGGCCCAGTGCGACGCTCCGGTGGCATTGCTACCCCCCAGGGCCCCCGTCCCGCCTAACCCTGTAGCGTTTGACCCCTTTGACTTTGCACGGACGGGCTTTGACCAGCGGACCTCCCCGCCCGGTTGTGTTAGGTCAGCCCATAGCAACACTTTGGAGCAACAACCGGGCCAGACCCACAGCAAGATCCCCTTCGTGTAGACCCGACGCGTCCGTTCCCCCCTCCAGGTGCCGGCGGCGGCGCCGTCCGTGAGGGGGGGCACACCCCGGAGACGCGTGCCGGGCGTTTGCAACCGCCACAACACTTCCAGACTTGTGAGAGGCCGCCTACGCAAGATTTGGCGGCATGCTAGCCCCCGGAGGCCGCCGGCCACAGTCGTAGACGCACGAAGGGCAATCCGCGTAGAGGGAATTTTTCGGATACTTCTCCATCACCAAAAATTATGAAAAATACCATTGTTATTATAGCACATGTGCCCACGTCGTGCAAAAAAACTCATGATTTTATCACGCTCCGAGTATTTAATAATATTCACGCCGCATCGTTACCGCAGAACGTCTACTATCGTGTCATCGTTGTCCGTGAGGGGGGGCCACGCCCCTGAGACGTGTGCCGCCTCTTCGGACATTCCACCACACCACCCCGCATGTATGAGGGCCCGGTGCGACGCTCCTGTGGCATTGCTACGCCCCCCCCCCAGGGCCCCCGTCCCGCCTAAGCCTATAGCGTTTGACCACGTGATCTAGCCCTTTGACTTTGCACGGACGGGCTTTGACCAGCGGACCTCCCCGCCCGGTTGTGTTAGGTTAGCCCATAGGAACACTTTGGAGCAACAACCGGTCCAGACCCACAGCAAGATCCCCTCCATGTAGACCCGGCGCGTCCGTCTCCCCCCTCCAGGTGTCGGCGGCGGCGCCGTCCGTGAGGGGGGCACACCCCGGACACGCGTGCCGGGCGTTTGCAACCGCCACAACACTTCCAGACTTGTGAGAGGCAGCCTACGCAAGATTTGGCGGCATGCTAGCCCCCGGAGGCCGCCGGCGACAGCCGTAGACGCGCGAAGGGCAATCATCGTAGAGGGAATTTTTCGGATACTTCTCCATCACCAAAAATTATGAAAAAATACCATCGTTCCTATAGCACATGTGCCCACGTCGTGCAAAAAAACTCATGATTTTATCGCGCTCCAAGTATTTAATAATATTCACGCCGCATCGTTACCGCAGAACGTCTACTACCGTGTCATCGCCGTCCGTGAGGGAGGGCCACGCCCCGGAGATGCGTGTCGCCTCTTCGGACATGCCACCACACCACTCCGCATGTATGAGGGCCCGGTGCGACGCTCCGGTGGCATTGCTGCCCGCCGAGGGCCCCCGTCCCGCCTAACCCTGTAGCGTTTGACCACGGGATCTAGCCCTTTGACTTTGCACGGACGGGCTTTGACCAGCGGACCTCCCCGCCCGGTTGTGTTAGGTCAACCCATAGGAACACTTTGGAGCAACAACCGGGCCAGACCCACAGCAAGATCCCCTCCGTGTAGACCCGGCGCGTCCGTTTCCCCCCTCCAGGTGCCGGCGGCGGCGCCGTCCGTGAGGGGGGCACACCCCGGACACACGTGCCGGGCATTTGCAACCGCCACAACACTTCCAAACTTGTGAGAGGCCGCCTACGCAAGATTTGGCGGCATGCTAGCCCCCGGAGGCTGCCGGCCACAGCCGTAGACGTGCGAAGGGCAATCCGCGTAGAGGGAATTTTTCGGATACTTCTCCATCACCAAAAATTATGAAAAAATACCATCGTTCCTATAGCACATGTGCCTACGTCGTGCAAAAAAACGCATGATTTTATCGCGCTCCGAGTATTTAATAATATTCACGCCGCATCGTTGCCGCAGAACGTCTACTACCGTGTCATCGCCGTCCGTGAGGGGGGGCCACGCCCCGGAGACGTGTGCCGCCTCTTCTGACATGCCACCACACCACCCCGCATGTATGAGGGCCCGGTGCGATGCTCTGGTGGCATTGCTACCCCCCCCCCAGGGCCCCCGTCCCGCCTAACCTTGTAGCGTTTGACCACGGATTCTAGCCCTTTGACTTTGCACGGACGGGCTTTTACCAGCGGACCTCCCCGCCCGGTTGTGTTAGGTCAGCCCATAGGAACACTTTGGAGCAACAACCGGGCCAGACCCATAGCAAGATCCCCTCCGTGTAGACCCGGCGCGTCCGTTTCCCCCCTCCAGGTGCCGGCGGCGGCGCCGTCCGTGAGGGGGGCACACCCCGGACACGCGTGCCGGGCGTTTGCAACCGTCACAACACTTCCAGACTTGTGAGGGGCCGCCTACGCAAGACTTGGCGGCATGCTAGCCCCCGGAGGCCGGCGGCCACAGCCGTAGACGCGCGAAGGGCAATCCGCGTAGAGGGAATTTTTCTGATACTTCTCCATCACCAAAAATTATGAAAAAATACCATTGTTCCTATAGCACATGTGCCCACGTCGTGCAAAAAAACTCAGGATTTTATCGTGCTCCGAGTATTTAATAATATTCACGCCGCATCGTTACCGCAGAACATCTACTACCGTGTCATCGCCGTCCGTGAGGGGGGGGCACGCCCCGGAGACGCGTGACGCCTCTTCGGACATGCCACCACACCACCCCGCATGTATGAGGGCCCGGTGCGACGCTCCGGTGGCATTGCTACCCCCAGGGCCCCCGTCCCGCCTAAACCTGTAGTGTTTGACCACGGGATCTAGCCCTTTGACTTTGCACGGACGGGCTTTGACCAACGGACCTCCCCGCCCGGTTGTGTTAGGTCAGCCCATAGGAACATTTTGGAGCAACATCTGGGCCAGACCCATAGCAAGATCCCCTCCGTGTAGACCCGACGCGTCTGTTTCCCCACTCTAGGTGCCCGCGGTGGAGGGGGGCAAACCCCGGAGACGTGTGCCACCTCTTCGGACATGCCACCACACCACCTCGCATGTATGAGGGGCCAGTGCGACGCTCCGGTGGCATTGCTACCCCCTCAGGGTCCCCGTCCCGCCTTCCCTGGAGCGGTTGACCACGAGATCTAGCCCTTTGACTTTTCACGGACGGGCTTTGAACAGTGGACCTCTCCTCCCGGTTGTGTCAAGTCAGCTCAGAGGGACACCTGGGAGCAACATCCGGGCCAAACCGACAGCTACATCCCCTCCATGTAGACCCGATGCGTCCGTTTCCCCCCTCCAGGTGCCGACGGCGTCGTGCGTTATGGGGGCCACGCCCCGGAGATGCGTGCCGCCTCTTTGAACATGCCACAACACCACCCGGTTGTGGTAGGTCATCCCATAGAAACACTTGAGAGCAACGTCCCCTCCGTATAGACCCGATGCGGTTGTTTCCGCCCTCGAGATGCTGGCGGCGGCGCCGTCCGTGAGGGGGGCACACCGCGGACGTGAGGGGGTCACACTCCGGAGACGGGTGCCGGGAGTTTGCAACCGCCACTCAACTTCTATCGCATAGCTGTTTTTTATTTTAATAAAATTTAAGGACCTATATTCAAAAGAACATGACAGCATATTATTAATGTGCACGAAAAAAAATACAAACTATCTATATATATATATATATTCATAATCTATGGAAAAAATTACAAACTACATATATATATTCATATAATACATAAAAAAGCATGAACACATATTTTTTAAAAAGCATAAAAACATATGCAAAAAAATGTATGTAAAAAAAGCATTAAAACATATGCAAAAAAAAGTATGTAAAAAAATAGCTATGCCGACGGCAAAGCCGTCGGCATAGATACGGCAGAGTTCTGGTGGGCGCCGTGCCGCGGATCGGTGACGTGGTAGATATGGCGACGGCTGCCGTCGGCATACCTACGCCGCGGATCGGTGACGTGGCATGCGGAGATATGCCGACGGCCGCCCGTCCCGACCGTCGGCATAGGTTTGACGGCGTTAGCCGCTAGTCACGGGCGGGGTCGCCGGGCCCACAGTTATACCGACGACTGGTTTATGCCGACGGCTGCTGTCGGCATGTCTGCGGCTAGGTCGACGATCGTTCTGTGCCGACGGCGGCCGTCGGCATAGATCCATGTAACCCGACGGCCAGTGTAAGCCGACGGCCAGGACTGGGCTGTCGGCATATCTCAAACTAGGCCGACGGCAGCCGTAGGCATAGGTTTGGCCGTTGGCGTATGCCTGTTTTCCGATAGTGAAGCCAGCATCTGTTCTGACGAAGATGACACCGACACCCTCTGCGAAACCAACCACATATGCTCCATGACCTTCGCGGGGATTGGCCATGGGCATGGCTTTCTCCAGGTCAATGACCATGCATTGTACCCATTTTGCAGCTCCCTTCACTGTCCTTGACCAGATATGCAGACTGGAAGTGGAATCCTCAACACCAGCGAGCCCCAGCAAATTGTCCTCCATAACCATGAGGGAGACAAAACCGCCGTACACTTCTGTATCTGGTGGTGGCGGGTCAATCACAGACAGGCGATTCTCGCCCCAATCATACTTGGCGATGGCACTGGACCGCGAAATTGTGAAGTAAACTGCATCACCAATAGCAGCCACTCGCCTGGGCTGGACATAGGGTATGTAGGAGGAGAAGAACATCATTTCTGCAGTTGTGTCTCGCTTGTGCCGGGCATAGCATTCACAGCTATCGTCAAGAGAGACCGGCGGGCTTCACGCGCCTGTCGCCGACGAGTACACGGTTGCCTTGACGACCTCCTGACGGTCATCGGTGGCCAGGAAGACCATGCAGAAGGGCCCACTGTGGCAGTCGAGGTGGTCGCAGCCAGCGGCAGCGCAGAGCACGGCGGCGGTGTAGACCATCCAGTCGACGTCTGGATCGGGCACCAAGCGGCGGTCTCCAGTGACGGGGTCCCAGACGAGGAGATCCACATCCGAATCGTGGGACATGTGGAGGAGGACGCAGCCGTGGCGGCAGTCAAGGGGGCGCGCAGGGCAGCGGTCGGAGGCCGGGTGGGGGAAGTCAGGCAGCGAGGTGGTGGGGGCGAAACGAGGGGCCGGGTCCCCGTCGCAGACCTGGTTCCGGTAGAGGAGGCCGAGCAGCGGAGGGGCCCCGTGGAAGGCGCGGTACATAGTCTTTGGTTTGGGCAAGAGCAAGCGGGTCGTCTCCTCCTAGCGCTAGCGGGTCACCTCCTCGGCGACGACGGGCGGCGCCGGCCATGGCCGCCCCCGGCCCCTCCTCCGGCTCGCTCAGCCTCCCACCCCCTTCCCCCCTTCCCCCTCCATCTGAGCCTCAGATGGGTGCCCTTGCCTCTTTTCGGGACGCGTTGCTATCCCCAGCAACGCCTTCAATGCCGGTGGGTGCGGGACTCGCGCCGGCTGTTGGGCCCCCCTGTCCGCGGATTCGCCCCGCCATTACTGCCCCGCCTCCCCCACCATCTCGCATTGGTGCCGATGGCTGGCAGCTGGTGAGCCGGGGGAGACGGCCTCCTCCAAATCCTCGCCCTGTGCGCCCCCGACACCACAAGCCTTCCCAGTTCCGTGAGCTACTTCTGAAAAGAGGGTGTGGCAAGTGCTTCAAGTGTTTCGAGCCGGGGCATCGCATCGCCGGCTGCAGAAATCTTCCCCGGTGTCTGTTGTGCGGCGAGGTGGGCCACAAGGCTAGGTGGTGTCCTCCTCCGAAGCCGGTCACAGCAACCCCTGCGCCTCGACCAGCTCGCTCGTCTCACGTGCTTCCACCACCGCCTCCCGGACTGCCGCCTCCTTCTGCCGTCAGGATCATTCCGGACCCCCCCTCGCGCAATGGAGGCCCCGGCGGCGGATGTGAGCATCCGGCGGGGCTTGGTGGTCGCTTCTGCGCCTCGGACGGCCGCCTTGGCCGAGGCGGAGCGCAGGCTCAACAGGTGCAGGGTAGTAGCCACGGTGGTTGGCTTCTCCCCTGCATTGCAGCTCCGATCGGTCCACAGGGCCATGGCCGGGGCCTTCCACATCCAGGAGGACGCGCTGAAGGTCTCGCTGCGGGCCACAGGCGAGTACCTCCTCGTCTTCGACGAGGCTCGTGTCCGCGATGAAGCTGTTCGGAGGCAAGGTGCTCTTCGGATTGGCAGGGTCTCTTTCATGCTGGCGCCATGGACTCGGTTCCGTCGTGCTTCCCGGGCCTCTCTCCTCTACAAGGTCCGGGTGGTGCTGGAGGGGGTGCCGGAGCATGCTTGGAACATCGAGAGTGTCGCCAAGCTGTTCGATCCATCTTCGATCATAGACAGCATCGACCATGAGGCTAGATTAGAGGAGGAGACAGGATGCCTGAGGCTTTGGGTGTGGATGAGCAATGTTGCGCTCCTGCGTACTCGTGGCATTCTGCAACTGGAGGAGCCAAGGGAGAGAGGCTCGTCGGACATGCACTGGCCGGAGCTCGGCCTGTTGGACGAGACACCAGAGCGCTGGGGCCAAGTAAGCTTGTTGGCTCGCCTATTCTGCTGCATCTCGACCATGTCATCGACTTCTCCAACCCGCCGGCATCGAGCCCACAGAGCAACTACAGCGACCACAGCGACATCAGCGGCATGCCATCGGAGGTGTCCATGTCCCCGGCATGGCCCGCGAGATGAGGCTATCGGTGGTACTACGCTTACGAGGATGGCGACTTCCCTCCGCCACCTCCTAGGCCATCGGCTCTATCACGGCTCAACTTCCCAAGAAATCGGGACCCTGACGATGGTGGCGCCGGAGGCAGCAATGGCGGCGCGGCTGGCGGTGGCGGTTCTCGTGGGAGCGGTGCAACAATGGGGGGCCAGTGGTGCCTCTACGACCCACGCAGCATCGGCCCGTCCATGGGCCGCCACGATGGTGGTGGTGGAGGTGGAAGGAGACACACGGAGGGTGGAGCTTTGGTGCCGGCAGCTGCCCCGCTCGTCAACACTGACCTAACGGGCGCTCCCGCTCCGAGTGTCGACCCATTTGTGGGATCCGACTGCGGGCCACTGCTGATGGATCAAACTTTGGCACCGACAGCCACAATCTTGCCCTCTGGATCGCTGCAATCCGAGGTTGCCCCTCTGCAGGAGTTCCTCTTCCTCGCAAGTGAGCCTGCACCAATGGGCGCCCTGGGAGGAGGCGTGCCTTGCCTCTCTGACCCAGACAGGGACTTGGCTGGTAGTGGGCAGCTAGATGGAATATGCGTGAAGATGCCAAGTGGAGATCCTTTCCTACCGTCAAGTCAGCAGGAGTCAAAGGAGGGAACTGCTTCGCCTCCTGATGATGGGCTACCTGCTGATGGGCCGCCTGCTCTCCCCGCTTCTGCTGGCGGTCTCGAAGGGGCAACGGAGCCTCTGACCGTGGATGATGGGCTGGTGCAAACTGGCCCGACGCATGAGGGTCTGGCCACTTCAACCCAGGAATGCGTCTCTGATGCTGGAGCCCAAGATTCCCTTCCGTCCCCATGTGAGAGGCCAGACTCTCAGGCCAGAGTGGATCAGTTCCTCCTTGCGATGACAGTGAGGTCGCCGCCCCCAATCCTCCCTCCGCCATCACCATCGACGCCCGCTCCTGCCACCCTCCTCAACACCCCAAGCGCCACGAGCCATGATCTTGCATCGGATGGTGGTGGTGTTGCGGGACAGCGCTGCAGCGGCCAGCTCGTGGCCAAATCCACCTTGGGGCTTCCAACCATGGAGAAGACAAGGCTTGTTCTGCTCAGAAAAGAGGGTTTTTGCACCAATGACAAGCCACCAACTGAGACCGAACTGCAGCGTTACTAGGACATCTACAAGAGTGAGCTGCCACCAGGTTTCATCGCGGCAATCAAGTCTCTTGCTTCTGCTGCTGCGCCTTCAGGGAAGAAGAAGATCTCGCCGGAGGTGACGGCGTCTTCTGCGGTCGCTTCTCTGGGCTGAGAGTGCCGCCACTTTGTAGTGTTGTGTTTGATTTTGTTTCCTATGTTTGCTAGTTCCCTAGTTAGTTCGATTGTGTGGATCGGATTCTGTCAATTTGCTGCTGATGTTCGATTCAGAGTCCAGATTCAGATGGCTTGTACCTGGTTGCGGTTTGTGGTTGTGTTGTGGGGCGTAGTTTGCCCTCCCCGAGTTCCATCAGTTTCCTATGGATTTTACGCTCCTTAACTGGAATGTCAGAGGGCTTTGTAGCCCGGCTAAGAGGAGAGCTGTGTCAAATTTTATTCGGCAGCTGAATTGCAATATTGTGTGCCTCCAGGAAACCAAGACTGCTTTGGTTGATAGTAATTTGGTTGCCGAATCGATTGGTTCCAGGTTCTGTGACAATTTTATCTTCAAGGAGGCTGATGGTTCGCGAGGAGGCATTTTGTTGGCATGTTCCAATGCCTTACAGCTCACTCTGAACCCTGGGGGCGTGCGGGAATTCTCAGTTTCTGGCACAATCACAGACAGCTCCTCTGGTGCCCGTTGGTCGATCACTGCAGTTTACGGGCCGCAATCGGATGAGGACAAGATCCGGTTTATGCATGAGTTGCGTCTCATCCAACCTACTGTGCTTGACAAGTGGATGGTCCTTGGCGACTTCAATCTTATTTGCCGGGCCAACGAGAAGAGCAACCCCAAAATCAACCTTCGCATGCTAGACGGATTCAGGAATTTGATTGATGGGCTTGAATTAAAGGATTTGCCGCTGACTGGAAGGAGGTTTACATGGTCCAATGAGAGGCAAAACACTACCCTGACTAGGATTGATAGAGTTCTTGTATCCAATGAGTGGGAGGCTGCTTTCCCCCAATATAATCTGTCGCCGGCCTCTACGGCCATTTCTGATCATTGTGCACTGATTCTTAAAAAGATGAATGTCAAAAGGTTTAAGGGGTTCAGGTTTGAGTCATTTTGGCTCAAAACTGATGGGGTGCAGGAAGTCATCCAAAAGGCATGGGAAAAGCAAGTACATTCCAATGATGCTCTGCGCACTTTGCACATCAAGCTCTCTAGGACCGCATCCGCGCTCAAGAAGTGGGACAGGGTTCGCAGAGCACAGAGCAATTTGGCAGCCAATATTGCTAATGAAGTTATTTTCAATCTTGATCTTGCAATGGAGGATAGGGATCTTTCGGAGGCTGAATGGGAACTAAGAAGATTTCTCAAAGCTCAGCTGCTGGGCATCGCTGCAGTTGAACGGGCACAATGGAGGCAGAGATCTTGGCTTACCAAGATTAGAGTGGGGGATGCAAACTGCAAATTCTTTCTATTGTGAGCCAACGGGCGGAGAACAAAAAACTACATCACCAAGTTGGACACACCTTCTGGAGAGGTTTCGGATCATGGGGACAAAGCCAAGATCATCTTCGAACACTTCAACTCTTTGCTTGGGAAGGCTCCTTGCACTGGAATCAATATGAACTGGGAGGCCCTGGGCATACAAACCACTAACTTGCAGCACCTGGAATCCCAATTCACTAGAGAGGAAATCAAAGGGGCAGTTTTTGATATTCATGATGAGAAAGCTCCTGGGCCGGACGGCTTCATCGGGGCCTTCTTCAAGAGATACTGGACCTTGATTGCTGACGACATTTGCAATGCCCTCAATCAATTTCAGCAGCTGTGGGGTGACCAGTGGAAGCTTCTTAACTCTGCCTTGATCGTTTTGTTGCCTAAGAAAGTGGATGCCACTAATGTAGGAGATTACCGCCCAGTGAGCCTCATGCATAGCATTGCCAAGATTGTTTCTAAGGTTCTTGCCAACCGCCTGGGCCCAGAGCTGCATCGCTTGATGTCCCACAGCCAGAGTGCATTCATTCGCGGCAGGTCCATCCAAGACAACTTTCTCTATGTCCAGAATGTGATTAAAGAGGCACATAAGAAGAAGAAGCCCCTGATATTCCTTAAGTTGGATATTGCCAAAGCGTTTGACTCAGTAAGCTGGCCCTATTTGCTGGAGGTGCTGGAAGCTTTTGGGTTTGGTCAGCGATGGAGAGATATGATTAGTATCCTGCTTGCGACTGCTTCCTCTCGTGTCATGCTTAATGGATCCCATGGAATTCCTTTTATGCATAGGAGGGGACTGAGGCAAGGGGATCCGCTATCCCCCTTGCTCTTCATTCTTGCCTTGGACCCACTGCAGCGTCTGTTTCAAAGGGCAACGGAGGAGAACATCCTGTCCCCTATCCCCTTACGTGCTGCCCGTCTTCGGACAAGTTTCTATGCAGATGATGCAGCACTCTTTGTCAACCCTTGCTGCTCAGAGATTGCTGCATTGAAGAGAATACTCTCGGTGTTCGGAGAGATCTCTGGACTTAGAATAAATGAGGAAAAATGTGTAATGTTTCCAATTCAATGCAACGGACTGGATATTCCTAGGCTGCTTTAGCACTTCGGGGGACCATGTGGATCGTTCCCTTGCAGTTATCTAGGCCTCCCCCTTTCCACTCGAAGGCTTCGGCGGATTGATCTGCAACCTCTCTTGGATAACTATGCGAGTGCCTGATCCGTCTACTACCGTGTCATCGCCGTCCGTGAGGGGGGGCGACGCCCTGGCGACGCGTGCCACCTCTTTGGACATGCCACCACACCACCCCGCATGTATGAGGGCCCGGTGCGACGCTCCGGTGGCATTGCTACCCCCCCCCACAGGGCCCCCGTCCCGCCTAACCCTGTAGCGTTTGACCACGGGATCTAGCCCTTTGACTTTGCCCGGACGGGCTTTGACCAGCGGACCTCCCCGCCCGGTTGTGTTAGGTCAGCCCATAGGAACACTTTGGAGCAACAACCGGGCCAGACCCACAGCAAGATCCCCTCCGTGTAGACCCGGCGCGTCCATTTCCCCCCTCCAGGTGCCGGCGGCGGAGCCGTCCGTGAGGGGGGCACACCCCGGACACGCGTGCCAGGCGTTTGCAACCGCCACAACACTTCCAGACTTGTGAGAGGCCGCCTACGCAAGATTTGGCGGCATGCTAGCCCCTGGAGGCCGCCGGCCACAGCCGTAGACGCGCGAAGGGCAATCCGCATAGAGGGAATTTTTCGGATACTTCTCCATCACCCAAAATTATGAAAAAAATACCATCGTTCCTATAGCATATGTGCCCACGACGTGCATAAAAACTCATGATTTTATCGTGCTCTGAGTTTTTAATAATATTCACGTCGCATCATTACCGTAGAACGTCTACTACCGTGTCATCGCCGTCCGTGAGGGGGGGCCACGCCCCGGAGACGCCCGCCGCCTCTTCGGACATGCCACCACACCACCCCGCATGTATGAGGGCCCGGTGCGACGCTCCGGTGGCATTGCTACCCCCCAGGGCCCCCGTCCCGCCTAACCCTATAGCGTTTGACCACGGGATCTAGCCCTTTGACTTTGCATGGACTGACTTTGACCAGCGGACCTCCCCACCCGGTTGTGTTAGGTCAGCCCATAGGAACACTTTGGAGCAACAACCGGGCCAGACCCACAGCAAGATCCCCTCCGTGTAGACCCGGCACGTCTGTTTCCCCCCACCAGGTGTCGGCGGCGGCGCCGTCCGTGAGGGGGGGGCACACCCCGGACACGCGTGTCGGGCGTTTGCAACCGCCACAACACTTCCAGACTTGTGAGAGGCCGCCTACGCAAGATTTGGCGGCATGCTAGCCCACGGAGGCCGCCGGCCACAGCCGTAGACGCGCGAAGGGCAACCCGCGTAGAGGGAATTTTTCGGATACTTCTCCATCACCAAAAATTATGAAAAAATATCATCGTTCCTATAGCACATGTGCCCACGTCATGCAAAAAAACTCATGATTTTATCGCGCTCCGAGTATTTAATAATATTCACGCCGCATCGTTACCGCAGAACGTCTACTACCGTGTCATCGCCGTCCGTGAGGGGGGGCCACGCCCCGGAGACGCGTGCCGCCTCTTCGGACATGCCACCACACCATCCCGCATGTATGAGGGCCCGGTGCGACGCTCCGGTGGCATTGCTACCCCCCCCCAGGGCCCCCGTCCCGCCTAACCCTGTAGCGTTTGACAACGGGATCTAGCCCT
The DNA here is from genome assembly GCF_002162155.2 of Triticum dicoccoides. Lineage (NCBI taxonomy): Eukaryota > Viridiplantae > Streptophyta > Magnoliopsida > Poales > Poaceae > Triticum > Triticum dicoccoides. The sequence goes on along the minus strand of NC_041390.1, from coordinate 37,282,199 downwards.
TTGACTTTGCACGAACGGGCTTTGACCAGCGGACCTCCCTGCCCGGTTGTGTTAGGTCAGCCCATAGGAACACTTTGGAGCAACAACCGGGCCAGACCCACAGCAAGATCCCCTCCGTGTAGACCCGACGCGTCCGTTTCCCCCCACCAGGTGCCGCCGGCGGCGCCGTCCGTGAGGGGGGGCACACCCCGGACACGCGTGCCGGGCGTTTGCAACCGCCACAACACTTCCAGACTTGTGAGAGGCCGCCTACGCAAGATTTGGCGGCATGCTAGCCCCCGGAGGCCGCCGGCCACAGCCGTAGACGCGCGAAGGGCAATCCGCGTAGAGGGAATTTTTTGGATACTTCTCCATCACCAAAAATTATGAAAAAATACCATCGTTCCTATAGCACATGTGCCCACGTCGTGCAAAAAAACTCATGATTTTATCGCGCTCCGAGTATTTAATAATATTCACGCCGCATCGTTATCGCAGAGCGTCTACTACCGTGTCATCGTTGTCCGTGAGGGGGGGGCACGCCCCGGAGATGCGTGCCACCTCTTCGGACATGCCACCACACCACCCCGCATGTATGAGGGCCCGGTGCGACGCTCCGGTGGCATTGCTACCCCTAGGGCCCCCGTCCCGCCTAACCATGTAGCGTTTGACCACGGGATCTAGCCCTTTGACTTTGCACGGACGGGCTTTGACCAGCTGACCTCCCCGCCCGGTTGTGTAAGGTCAGCCCATAGGAACACTTTGGAGCAACAACCCGGCCAGACCCACAGCAATATCCCCTCCGTGTAGACCCGGCGCGTCCGTTTCCCCCTTCCAGGTGCCAGCGGCGGCGCCATCCGTGAGGGGGGCACACCCCGGACACGCGTGCTGGGCGTTTGCAACCGCCACAACCCTTCCAGACTTGTGAGAGGCCGCCTACGCAAGATTTGGCAGCATGCTAGCCCCTGGAGGCCGCCGGCCACAGTCGTAGACGTGCGAAGGGCAATCCGCGTAGAGGCAATTTTTCGGATACTTCCCCATCACCAAAAATTATGAAAAAATACCATCGTTCCTATAGCACATGTGCCCACGTCGTGCAAAAAAACTCATGATGTTATCGTGCTCCGAGTATTTAATAATATTCACGCCGCATCGTTACCGCAGAACATCTACTACCGTGTCATCGCCGTCCGTGAGGGGGGCCACGCCCCGGAGACGCGTGTCGCCTCTTCGGACATGCCACCACACCACCCCGCATGTATGAGGGCCCGGTGCGACGCTCCGGTGGCATTGCTGCCCCCCCCCCCAGGGCCCCCGTCCTGCCTAACCCTGTAGCATTTGACCACGGGATCTAGCCCTTTGACTTTGCACGGACGGGCCTTAACCAGCGGACCTCCCCGCCCGGTTGTGATAGGTCAGCCCATAGGAACACTTTGGAGCAACAACCGGGCCAGACCCACAGCAAGATCCCCTCCGTGTAGACCCGACGCGTCCGTTTCCCCCCTCCAGGTGCCGGCGGCGGCGCCGTCCGTGAGGGGGGCACACCTCGGACACGCGTGCCGGGCGTTTGCAACCGCCACAACACTTCCAGACTTGTGAGAGGCCGCCTACGCAAGATTTGGCGGCATGCTAGCCCCCGGAGGCCGCCGGCCACAGCCGAAGACGCGCGAAGGGCAATCCGCGTAGAGGGAATTTTTCAGATACTTCTCCATCACCAAAAATTGTGAAAAAAATACCATCATTCCTATAGCACATGTGCCCACGTCGTGCAAAAAACTCATGATTTTATCGCGCTCCGATTATTTAATAATATTCACGCCGCATCATTGCCGCAGAACGTCTACTACCGTGTCATCACCTTCCGTGAGGGGGGGGCACGCCCCGGAGACACGTGCCGCCTCTTCGGACATGCCACCACACCACCCCGCATGTATGAGGGCCTGGTGCGATGCTCCGGTGGCATTGCGACCCCCGCAGGGCCCCCGTCCTGCCTAACCCTGTAGCGTTTGACCACGGGATCTAGCCCTTTGACTTTGCACGGACGGGCTTTGACCAGCAGACCTCCCCGTCCGGTTGTGTTAGGTCAGCCCATAGGAACACTTTGGAGCAACAACCGGGCCAGACCCACAGCAAGATCCCCTTCGTGTAGACCCGGCGCGTCCGTTTCCCCCCTCCAGGTGCCGGCGGCGGCGCCGTCCGTGAGGGGGGCACACCTCGGACACGCGTGCCGGGCGTTTGCAACCGTCACAACACTTCCAGACTTGTGAGAGGCCGCCTACGCAAGATTTGGCGGCATGCCAGCCCCCGGAGGCCGCCGGCCACAGCCGTAGACGCGCGAAGGGCAATCCGCGTAGAGGGAATTTTTCGGATATTTCTCCATCACCAAAAATTATGAAAAAATACCATCGTTCCTATAGCACATGTGCCCACGTCATGCAAAAAAACTCATGATTTTATCGTGCTCCGAGTATTTGATAATATTCACGCCGCATCGTTACCGCAGAACGTCTACTACCGTGTCATCACCGTCCGTGAGGGGGGGCCACGCCCCGGAGAAGCGTGCCGCCTCTTCGGACATGCCACCACACCACCCCGCATGTATGAGGGCCCGGTGCGACGCTCCGGTGGCATTGCTACCCCCAGGGCCCCCGTCCCGCCTAACCCTGTAGCGTTTGACCACAGGATCTAGCCCTTTGACTTTGCAAGGACGGGCTTTGACCAGCGGACCTCCCCGCTCGGTTGTGTTAGGTCAGCCCATAGGAACATTTTGGAGCAACATTCGGGCCAGACCCACAGCAAGATCCCCTTCGTGTAGACCCGACGCGTCCGTTTCCCCACTCTAGGTGCCGGCGAATGCGCAGTCCGTGAGGGGGGCCAAACCCCGGAGACGCGTGGCACCTCTTCGGACATGCCACCACACCACCCCGCATGTATGAGGGGCCAGTGCGACGCTCCGGTGGCATCGCTACCCCCTCAGGGCCCCTGTCCCGCCTAACCCTAGAGCGGTTGACCACGAGATCTAGCCCTTTGACTTTTCACGGACGGGCTTTGAACAGTGGACCTCTCCTCCCGGTTGTGTCAGGTCAGCTCAGAGGGACACCTGGGAGCAACATCCGGGCCAAACCGACAACTACATCCCCTCTGTGTAGACCCGATGCGTCCGTTTCCCCCTTCTAGGTGCCGGCGGCGCCGTCCGTTAGGGGGCCACGCCCCGGAGATGCGTGCCGCCTCTTCGAACATGCCACAACACCACCGGTTGTGGTAGGTCATCCCATAGAAACACTTGAGAGCAATGTCCCCTCCGTATAGACCCGATGCGGCTGTTTCTGCCCTCCAGATGCTGGCGGCGGCGCCGTCTGTGAGGGGGGCACACCGCGGACGTGAGGGGGTCACACTCCGGAGACGGGTGCCGGGCGTTTGCAACCGCCACAACACTTCCAGACTTGTGAGAGGCCGCCTACGCAAGATTTGGCGGCATGCTAGCCCCCGGAGGCCGCCGGCCACAGCCGTAGACGCGCGAAGGGCAATTCGCATAGAGGGAATTTTTCGGATACTTCTCCATCACCAAAAATTATGAAAAAAATACCATCGTTCCTATAGCATATGTGCCCACGTCGTGCATAAAAACTCATGATTTTATCGTGCTATGAGTTTTTAATAATATTCACGTCGCATCATTACCGTAGAACGTCTACTACCGTGTCATCGCCGTCCGTGAGGGGGGGCCACGCCCCGGAGACGCCTGCCGCCTCTTCGGACATGCCACCACACCACCCCGCATGTATGAGGGCCCGGTGCGACGCTCCAGTGGCATTGCTACCCCCAGGGCCCCCGTCCCGCCTAACCCTATAGCGTTTGACCACGGGATCTAGCCCTTTGACTTTGCACGGACGGGCTTTGACCAGCGGACCTCCCCACCCAGTTGTGTTAGGTCAGCCCATAGGAACACTTTGGAGCAACAACCGGGCCAGACCCACAGCAAGATCCCCTCCGTGTAGACCCGGCACGT
>NC_041390.1:37267930-37277854 GCF_002162155.2 Triticum dicoccoides | reverse complement strand
GGGGGGGGCACACCCCGGACACGCGTGTCGGGCGTTTGCAACCGCCACAACACTTCCAGACTTGTGAGAGGCCGCCTACGCAAGATTTGGCGGCATGCTAGCCCACGGAGGCCGCCGGCCACAGCCGTAGACGCGCGAAGGGCAACCCGCGTAGAGGGAATTTTTCGGATACTTCTCCATCACCAAAAATTATGAAAAAATATCATCGTTCCTATAGCACATGTGCCCACGTCATGCAAAAAAACTCATGATTTTATCGCGCTCCGAGTATTTAATAATTTTCACGCCGCATCGTTACCGCAGAACGTCTACTACCGTGTCATCGCCGTCCGTGAGGGGGGGCCACGCCCCGGAGACGCGTGCCGCCCCTTCGGACATGCCACCACACCATCCCGCATGTATGAGGGCCCGGTGCGACGCTCCGGTGGCATTGCTACCCCCCCAGGGCCCCCGTCCCGCCTAACCCTGTAGCGTTTGACAACGGGATCTAGCCCTTTGACTTTGCACGAACGGGCTTTGACCAGCGGACCTCCCTGCCCGGTTGTGTTAGGTCAGCCCATAGGAACACTTTGGAGCAACAACCGGGCCAGACCCACAGCAAGATCCCCTCCGTGTAGACCCGACGTGTCCGTTTCCCCCCACCAGGTGCCGGCGGCGGCGCCGTCCGTGAGGGGGGACACACCCCGGACACGCGTGCCGGGCGTTTGCAACCGCCACAACACTTCCAGACTTGTGAGAGGCCGCCTACGCAAGATTTGGCAGCATGCTAGCCCCCGGAAGCCGCCGGCCACAGCCGTAGACGCGCGAAGGGCAATCCGCGTAGAGGGAATTTTTTGGATACTTCTCCATCACCAAAAATTATGAAAAAATACCATCGTTCCTATAGCACATGTGCCCACGTCGTGCAAAAAAACTCATGATTTTATCGCGCTCCGAGTATTTAATAATATTCACGCCGCATCGTTACCGCAAAGCGTCTACTACCGTGTCATCGTTGTCCGTGAGGGGGGGGCACGCCCTGGAGATGCGTGCCACCTCTTCGGACATGCCACCACACCACCCCGCATGTATGAGGGCCCGGTGCGACGCTCCGGTGGCATTGCTACCCCTAGGGCCCCCGTCCCGCCTAACCATGTAGCGTTTGACCACGGGATCTAGCCCTTTGACTTTGCACGGACGGGCTTTGACCAGCTGACCTCCCCGCCCGGTTGTGTTAGGTCAGCCCATAGGAACACTTTGGAGCAACAACCGGGCCAGACCCACAGCAATATCCCCTCCTTGTAGACCCGGCGCGTCCGTTTCCCCCCTCCAGGTGCCAGCGGCGGCGCCATCCGTGAGGGGGGCACACCCCGGACACGCGTGCTGGGCGTTTGCAACCGCCACAACCCTTCCAGACTTGTGAGAGGCCGCCTACGCAAGATTTGGCGGCATGCTAGCCCCTGGAGGCCGCCGGCCACAGTCGTAGACGTGCGAAGGGCAATCCGCGTAGAGGGAATTTTTTGGATACTTCCCCATCACCAAAAATTATGAAAAAATACCATCGTTCCTATAGCACATGTGCCCACGTCGTGCAAAAAAACTCATGATTTTATCGTGCTACGAGTATTTAATAATATTCACGCCACATCGTTACCACAGAACATCTACTACCGTGTCATCGCCGTCCGTGAGGGGGGCCACGCCCCGGAGACGCGTGTCGCCTCTTCGGACATGCCACCACACCACCCCGCATGTATGAGGGCCCGGTGCGACGCTCCGGTGGCATTGCTGCCCCCCCCCCCCCAGGGCCCCCGTCCTGCCTAACCCTGTAGCATTTGACCACGGGATCTAGCCCTTTGACTTTGCACGGACGGGCCTTAACCAGCGGACCTCCCCGCCCGGTTGTGATAGGTCAGCCCATAGGAACACATTGGAGCAACAACCGGGCCAGACCCACAGCAAGATCCCCTCCGTGTAGACCCGGCGCGTCCGTTTCCCCCCTCCAGGTGCCGGCGGCGGTGCCGTCCGTGAGGGGGGCACACCTCGGACACGCGTGCCGGGCGTTTGCAACCGCCACAACACTTCCAGACTCGTGAGAGGCCGCCTACGCAAGATTTGGCGGCATGCTAGCCCCCGGAGGCCGCCGGCCACAGCCGTAGACGCGCGAAGGGCAATCCGCGTAGAGGGAATTTTTCGGATACTTCTCCATCACCAAAAATTGTGAAAAAAATACCATCATTCCTATAGCACATGTGCCCACGTCGTGCAAAAAACTCATGATTTTATCGCGCTCCGATTATTTAATAATATTCACGCCGCATCATTGCCGCAGAACGTCTACTACCGTGTCATCACCTTCCGTGAGGGGGGGGCACACCCCGGAGACACGTGCCGCCTCTTCGGACATGCCACCACACCACCCCGCATGTATGAGGGCCTGGTGCGATGCTCCGGTGGCATTGCTACCCCCGCAGGGCCCCCGTCCTGCCTAACCCTGTAGCGTTTGACCACGGGATCTAGCCCTTTGACTTTGCACGGACGGGCTTTGACCAGCAGACCTCCCCGTCCGGTTGTGTTAGGTCAGCCCATAGGAACACTTTGGAGCAACAACCGGGCCAGACCCACAGCAAGATCCCCTCCGTGTAGACCCGGCGCGTCTGTTTCCCCCCTCCAGTTGCCGGCGGCGGCGCCGTCCGTGAGGGGGGCACACCCCGGACACGCGTGCCGGGCGTTTGCAACCGTCACAACACTTCCAGACTTGTGAGAGGCCGCCTACGCAAGATTTGGCGGCATGCCAGCCCCCGGAGGCCGCCGGCCACAGCCGTAGACGCGCGAAGGGCAATCCGCGTAGAGGGAATTTTTCGGACATGCCACCACACCACCCCGCATGTATGAGGGCCCGGTGCGACGCTCCGGTGGCATTGCTACCCCCCAGGGCCCCCGTCCCGCCTAACCCTGTAGCGTTTGACCACAGGATCTAGCCCTTTGACTTTGCAAGGACGGGCTTTGACCAACGGACCTCCCCGCTCGGTTGTGTTAGGTCAGCCCATAGGAACATTTTGGAGCAACATTCGGGCCAGACCCACAGCAAGATCCCCTTCGTGTAGACCCGACGCGTCCGTTTCCCCACTCTAGGTGCCGGCGACTGCGCAGTCCGTGAGGGGGGCCAAACCCCGGAGACGCGTGGCACCTCTTCGGACATGCCACCACACCACCCCGCATGTATGAGGGGCCAGTGCGACGCTCCGGTGGCATCGCTACCCCCTCAGGGCCCCTGTCCCGCCTAACCCTAGAGCGGTTGACCACGAGATCTAGCCCTTTGACTTTTCACGGACGGGCTTTGAACAGTGGACCTCTCCTCCCGGTTGTGTCAGGTCAGCTCAGAGGGACACCTGGGAGCAACATCCGGGCCAAACCGACAACTACATCCCCTCTGTGTAGACCCGATGCGTCCGTTTCCCCCTTCTAGGTGCCGGCGGCGCCGTCCGTTAGGGGGCCACGCCCCGGAGATGCGTGCCGCCTCTTCGAACATGCCACAACACCACCCGGTTGTGGTAGGTCATCCCATAGAAACACTTGAGAGCAATGTCCCCTCCGTATAGACCCGATGCGGCTGTTTCTGCCCTCCAGATGCTGGCGGCGGCGCCGTCTGTGAGGGGGGCACACCGCGGACGTGAGGGGGTCACACTCCGAAGACGGGTGCCGGGCGTTTGCAACCGCCACTCAACTTCTATCGCATAGCTGTTTTTTATTTTAATAAAATTTAAGGACCTATATTCAAAAGAACATGACAACATATTATTAATGTGCTCGAAAAAAGTACAAACTATATATATATATATGTTCATAATCTATGGAAAAAATTACAAACTACATATATATATTCATATAATACATAAAAAAGCATGAACACATATTTTTTAAAAAGCATAAAAACATATGCAAAAAAACATGTGTAAAAAAGCATTAAAACATATGCAAAAAAAAGTATGTAAAAAAATAGCTATGCCGACGGCAAAGCCGTCAGCATAGATACGACAGAGTTCTGGTGGGCGCCGTGCCGCGGATCGATGACGTGGCAGATATGCCGACGGCTGCCTTCGTCATACCTACGCCGCGGATCGGTGACGTGGCATGCGGAGATATGCCGACGGCCGCCCGTCCCGACCGTCGGCATAGGTTTGATGGCGTTAGCCGCTAGTCACGGGCGGGGTCGCCGGGCCCACAGTTATACCAACGTCTGGTTTATGCCGACGACTGCTGTCGGCATGTCTGCGGCTAGGTCGACGGCCGTTCTGTGCCGACGGCGGCCGTCGGCATAGATCCATGTAACCCGACGGCCAGTGTAAGCCGACGGCCAGGACTGGGCTGTCGACATATCTCAAACTAGGCCGACGGCAGCCGTAGGCATAGGTTTGGCCGTCGCCGTATGCCCGTTTTCCGGTAGTGAAGCCAGCATCTGTTCTGACGAAGATGACACCGACACCCTTAGCGAAACCAACCACATATGCTCCATGACCTTCGCGGGGATTGACCATGGGCATGGCTTTCTCCAGGTCAATGACCATGCATTGTACCCATTTTGCAGCTTCCTTCACCGTCCTTGACTAGATATGCAGACTAGAAGTGGAATCCTCAACACCAGTGAGCCCCGGCGAATTGTCCTTCATGACCATGAGGGAGACGAAACCGCCGTACACTTATGTATCTGGTGGTGGCGGGTCAATCACAGACAGGCGATTCTCGCCCCAATCATACTTGGCGATGGCACTGGACCGCGAAATTGTGAAGTAAACTGCATCACCGATAGCGGCCACTCGCCTGGGCTGGACATAGGGTATGTAGGAGGAGAAGAACACCATTTCTGCAGTTGCGTCTCGCTTGTGCCGGGCATAGCATTCACAGCTATCGTCAAGAGAGACCGGCGGGCTCCACGCGCCTGTCGCCGACGAGTACACGGTTGCCTTGACGACCTCCTGATGGTCATCGGTGGCCAGGAAGACCACGTGGAAGGGCCCGCCATGGCAGTCGAGGTGGTCGCAGCCGGCGACGGCGCAGAGCATGGCGGCAGTGTAGACCATCCAGTCAACGTCTGGATCGGGCACCACGCGGCGGTCTCCGGTGACGGGGTCCCAGACGAGGAGATCCACATCCGAATCGTGGGACATGTGGAGGAGGACGCGGCCGTGGCAGCAGTCGAGGGGGCTCGCGGGGCAGCGGTCGGAGGCCGGGTGGGGAAGTCGGGCAGCGAGGTGGTGGGGGCGAAGCGAGGGGCCGGGTCCCCGTCGCAGACCTGGTTCCGATAAAGGAGGCCGAGCAGCAGAGGGGCCCCGTGGAAGGCGCGATACATAGTCTTTGGTTTGGGCAAGAGCAAGCGGGTCGTCTCCTCCTAGCGCTAGTGGGTCACCTCCTCGGCGACGACGGGCGTGCTCCTCTCCACATTGTGGCCCCTTCCGCCGACGGGTCGATGGCTTTGAGCTTGGGCAAGAGGGAAGCGACTTTGGTGTGTCGGTGGTAGTGAGAACCCATTGCTTCGGCCAGTCCCGACCTTCCGTGTGGGTATTTGTTGCCCTATTTGTGCCATGGTTTCTTCGTTCGTGACCGTGCTTGGCATTTTTGTCTTGCCCTGTGGTTAAACCATGGACCCCGATGTCCATAAGGTGACACTGTAAATTATTTTCATAAATGTGGCATTACTCAAATGATGCTAGCATACAATACGAGAAGCAGTGTGTGGCAAAAAATACAAACACAATATCTTCTTTTCGAGATTGAAGCACAACCATAATATAATATAGAAGAAGACATGAGCCAACTCAAATTCAGGCACGAACAAATAGAGAGTCGCACCAGAGAGAGTCTGGATGCTACGGTCACGTCTGCGCTGGAACAGCCAACCAATGGGAACGCAGAAACCCTCACGCCACGGATCACTCCCCCACGATCCGCGTGACACCAAATCCTCACCGTCCACTCCCCGCGGATCCAATGCTCCAAGCCCACCTCCCACCCGAAACACCAGAGCGCCGAAAACGCTCGCCCGCGCCCGCCCGCCGCGCACTCGTCTTCTCCTTAAAACGCTCCCCGAAGCGGCTCCATTATCCATCCACTCCAATCCCCAATCTCCCTCCCAACCAATCCACCAAGCAAACCCGATGGCCCGCACGAAGCAGACGGCGAGGAAGTCCACCGGCGGCAAGGCGCCGCGGAAGCAGCTGGCCACCAAGGCGGCGCGCAAGTCGGCCCCGGCCACGGGCGGCGTGAAGAAGCCGCACCGCTTCCGCCCGGGCACCGTGGCGCTCCGGGAGATCCGCAAGTACCAGAAGAGCACGGAGCTGCTCATCCGCAAGCTGCCCTTCCAGCGCCTCGTCAGGGAGATCGCGCAGGACTTCAAGACCGACCTGAGGTTCCAGTCCTCCGCCGTGTCGGCGCTGCAGGAGGCCGCCGAGGCCTACCTCGTGGGCCTCTTCGAGGACACCAACCTCTGCGCCATCCACGCCAAGCGCGTCACCATCATGCCCAAGGACATCCAGCTCGCAAGGCGCATCAGGGGCGAGAGGGCCTAGATTCGTCTGCTTCTTTCGCAGTGTCTGTGCGCTGATCTTCAGGTGTAGAGGTGCTGTTGTCAGCTTCTTCTTCTCAGCATGTGTTGCGTGGTGAACTGATCTGGTGTCAGTGGTAGGAAGATCCCTCGCTCCGGCTAATGTGATGTTGGATGTGTCTGATGTTACCATCTTGTTGTCATCAGCAATCTGAATGAAAGTTGGGTATCAGATCTCTCTCCATTTTGTGTTTCTTGTGACACATTTTGTTGTTTGTAGTCCTGAAATGTCAACGAATGGTTTCTTTGCTTCATCCATGCTGTTGGTAAATGCCCAAATCTTCAGTTTGTTCCATCTAATGTCAAACTTTGTTATCAGCAATCTGAATGAAAGTTGGCTATCAGATCTCTGTCCATCTTGTGCTTTTGTTGTTTGTATACCTCGAAAATCAACGAATGGTTTCTTTGCTTCATCCGTGGTGTTGCTCAAGATTTTCTTGAAATTTTGAGCCGAAAGTCCCAGTCAAAAATTCAGTTTCTTCCACCTAATGTCATGCTTCAGTTGCTCCCCTGTGATGCTAATGTCAAAGATAGTATACTTTGAACGTCAGTGAACTGATTTTTTTTTTGTTTGACAACCACTGCAGGTGAAGTTTCTGAAATCCCTTGCAGTACCGTCTACTGAATGTTTTGGTGTTATTCTGAACCGGTGCATTTGCTGTATTTCATCACCAGTGTTCATTATTCATTGGTGGCTTGGTCAGTAACAGTTTGGTTCAGCTTCTTTCTATTGATATCACTTGCTTGTTGCATTTCTACCTAGATCGGTTATCTTTTGGCTTACAGAATTTATACTAGGAGTCCCTGCCTGGCAACTTGGCAAGCAAGGCCCTTGCTAATCTGTATGCTTGTCTAGTCATGTGACTTATGCCATCCAATCTTTTGAAGACCCCATTTTCCTCTCCTGAATGAACAAGTAAAAGTAAGATTATCGCATATTTTTCCTGACCACTAAACTGTAGTTGCAGTGTAATTGACATATTCCATCAATTATTAAGCCAGTCTTCGATCATAACCCACAAGCCCAGCAGAAGAAAGTCCTGCATTTCGTTATTATTTAGATACGTCTGACCAACTGCTAGATAAACAACAGGATGGTTCATCAGATTCAGTGGTTTCTCCCACTGGATAGTTTTCTCGCTGAAAACGTTTCCAAATTTGCCTGGGTTTCAGCCTCAGTGATTGTCATGGCCGTGTCAATTTTCAGCACCATGTTTGCTGTACAGGGTGCCAATGAATCTGATGAACCTGAATGACGTTCATATACTTAAGTTCAGTTCAGTCTGTTCCCTGTTCACGTGCCTGTATAATCGTGAAGCTGCTGTCTCGGGCTCCTGGACTTAAGAAGGTGTCTTCTTACCGACGATGTTGCTCCAAAACGTTTCAGGTTGCTGTATGATCACACCGTTCAGTATGCCCCTGCTCACTTAATTCAGGCACGCGTAGAAAGGAAGAGAATGGAATGGATCACTGTCTCTTCTTTGGCTGTCATGTCTTTGGTAATCAAGAACTACGATTATGTCTTGGCTGTGTCCATTTTCAGCACTATTTTTGCTACATTAATCTATTAGGTAAGGAAGTAGTTTTTATCAAACAAAAAGGATAACGAAATAGTTAAATTTTATGATTTACATAGTTTTCCCCTAAAACTACTTCATACAAGTTGATGCAAGATATGCTTTCCTGTCAGATACTTGACTTCTCCACGCGTGGTATCTTCTTTGCCTGTCATGACTCTGGTATTCAAGAACTACAATTATGTGTGTTGTGTGTTTGGCCGGCAATCTTTGCGAGACTGATCACTTAAGTCGGCTGCTACTGTTTCACAGAATCCGAGATATTCGCGGAGTTTGCCTTGATGAATGCTATGAACGTGCATCCAGGCCATCCTCATGTTGGAATAAGGTTGTTGGACTACAAATTGGGATTTTTTGGCGAATAATTTTTCTTCAACTCGGCGTCAAGCAGCTGGTACGTGTTTAAATTTTCTGCACCACTCTCCCACTCTCGATATCTATTTTTCATACAACGATACCATGTAAAGTTCCTCTTGCTGGCCATGAATTTATTGGTTTGCTAGTAGCTTTTTTTTAGAGGGTTTTGCTAGTACCTGAAAACTTTTCATTGTTCTAGCAAGGCTTATATATGTGTAGAAATACCAAACTTCTCTGTAGTGTTAGCATGTGCACATTTTGAAGCTAGAGATATTGATTTCCCTATCAATAATGATGGTTTCCACCAACATTTCTATGTGGGTTAATTTGGCTTGCTATGAGTTTTTTCCTCTAGTGGGTGGAATTTAAATAGACCTATGATAAAGTTCAAATTCCACCTGGTCGAATGCTAACCATACAGTTCGAATTCCACATTCAAGTAGGATTTCTTTATTTTTCTGCAGGGAACTGCCACACTGTAAGAACAAAGCTAGAAATGAACGCCCTCACCTGCCTAATCTTTACAAAATTGCCGACTACAAAAATATTTCTATTGTGTTTTGAGAAAATCAATCTATTACCAGTTTGTCCATTGTGTTTTTGCTTATATCATCATGTGTCAACTGTGTATGCCATTTTTTCTGTCAATATATCAGTTAAGATTTCACCTCGTGGTTAAAATGCAATGTTACATTGTTTTTTGGTGTTGGTTTGTTTGTTTGTTTCTATGTGCAGAAGCTAATATATCATATTGACTCTGTATGCCCTGTTAAGTACTTCTATTACGGCTTTTCTAATGTACTAGTTGAACCATGATCTTTATTGTTTTTATAGGGAGATATCTAACCATGGTATCGATGGCGTTGTTTTATTCTTCTTTCAGAAATTGTGTTATCAGTTATCATTAGATTAACGTGAGAACTGAAAATCAACTGTGCTGAACTATTTGGAGAGTGTTGACCACTCTCAATGATATTGGTTTTTAGGAAATCGAGTGGATGCCAACTTGGATGAGAACATCAAGGAAAAATATACGGCAGGTGGATGCAGATGGCCTGATTGTCTTTCCCCAGTTGGAAGATTGAACCGTTTGTGCTGTTAATTTGTTATTTGTTTCACTGAACATCATGATTTTGTTATGCCGTGTAATAAGGGCGAAGGCTCGGGCGGTTATGTGGCGAAGCTTCCACTCCCGAGCCAGTTTTCTGCCGTAGAGTAATCGCCCTCGCCGCCGGTCCCTTTGTTCCTACCGACTTGCCACCGTGCATGGGCTTTGCTGCCGCCATCATCGACAGAGGGATAGAGACGCACGGGGGAGAGGAGAGAGAGTGAGCGCGAGTGTGGAGAAGATATGGTCCGGCCGGGTCGAGAGGCTAACGGTAATTAACCACATGCCACCTCCTCTTTGCT
>NC_041390.1:37244941-37267630 GCF_002162155.2 Triticum dicoccoides | reverse complement strand
CATGTCTTGTGGGCCACATCTATCATAAAACGGTTCGAATTTAACCAAACCAGTCATCGATGTTTTCTAGCGCAATAATTAGCGGAAATTTATAAAATGATGCCTTTTTGAAACCCTAACCGCAATTGCAGTGGTTTTATGCTATTTACTCGGTTTCTCACGCAGTGAGCAAATTTTGAACAACCCCTTCATCAACAATCAAGTGACGCGTTATTGCAAACACGAACATGTAGATATCGATTAGATATTTTTTTTTACCGCAGAGCTCGAGATCTGGCACTCAAAAGAGCACCGCAAAACCAGTGTCGCCCTAAAAATAGGCATAGCCCAACAATACACACAATCATTTCATTTTCAGTACGACTCGTACTTGCTTGCATGTCCTTGGACCATATCTTTCCCAATAAGAAACCATGTAATTTGTCTTCCGCTGCTTTATAGCCGGCTTGTACAGGAAGCGCGTATGCCGTAGGGGCTCCGCCATCACGAATCGGCGGCACGAATAAGCCCATAAACAATGCTCCGTGGACGGGGTTCGCATTAACAATCTTGGTCAAATCTCTCTCTCTCTCTCTCTCTCTCTCTCTCTCTCTCCCTAACACAGTGTACGCAGCCGCGCGTCTGTGCCCCCCACCACACTCTCTCTCTCTCTCTCTCTCTCTCTCTCCGCGCTTTGAAAACTCTGAAAACCTCTCGCTCTCGCGAGCACGGCCGGCCGTCCATCCCTCCATAGCCAGAGCGCACTACAGGCTTTCTCCCTCTCTAAAAATGGAAGGCAGGTAAGGCGACGAAGAGCACAGCCTGTTCAACAATTCATCACCAGTCGAGGTATCGATTACTGCCCTCCATCAGTTTTGCTTCGGCTTTTCTCTTCTTCATTCCAGCTAGAATCGAATTCGTCTTTTGGCGTGGTCCGTGGAAATCTTCTCCGATTTCCTTGGGTGTTTTTTTCTTGCGATTCCCCTTTCAGGGCCGTTTGTTTCTCGGCAGGGAAGAAGCCATTCTGTTTGGGCTGAATCGGATCAGGGAAGAAGAAGAAGAAGAAGAAGAAGAAGAAGAAGAAGAAGAAGAAGAAGAAGAAGATGGATCAGTACGAGGTGCTGGAGCAGATTGGGAAGGGCTCCTTTGGCTCTGCGCTCCTGGTCAGGCACAAGGTTGAGAAGAAGAGGTTGGTGCAATTCCATTTCAATTCCACCCTTGCTCTTGCTCTCCACAATCCCTGGAGCATCTCAGGTATGGCATGGCTTGTTTCAGGTATGTCTTGAAGAAGATCCGGCTCGCCCGCCAGACCGCCAGGTGCCGTCGATCCGCGCACCAAGAGGTCTAGCTCTTTCTTCCCTTTTTTGTGACATGTCAGCATTTGATTCAGATGGTTTGTTTAACCTTTTGATGAATGCGCGAAATTCACCATTTAATTTGTTCATGCAGATGGAGCTAATCGCGAAAGTAAGGAGCCCGTACATTGTGGAGTACAGAGATTCTTGGGTGGAGAAGGTGAGCACGGTCCTCCCCTCTTCTCTCATCTGCGCATATTGGCAGGGTCCTAGGAGCAATCTTTGCTCTTGCTCTCTCCTTGCATGTTTCAATGTTCCTACAGATAATTCTCTTTCAAAAAAAAAAGAAAAATGTTTCAACCGAAGGATTCATGTGACCGCCGTCGCCTGAAATGAGTGTCTTTATTGTTGTCATCAGGGCTGCTATGTGTGCATCGTGATCGGTTACTGCGAGGGAGGGGACATGTATGTATATGTAACTTGTGAAGTAAGCTCTGAACTGAATTTGGAACATGTGACGAAATTGTGGTTCTCTGTTTTCCCCTGTGCATTTGCAGGCTAGAGGCCATTAAGAAGGCTAACGGCAGCCATTTCCCGGAGGAGGTGCTCAACTACTCTGTAATATGTGTTCTTCAGTACCTAGCTGCAAATTCTGATTACTGAACTTTTCCCCGTTGCCATGCCCATTTTTTCTGGATGCAGAAACTCTGTGTGTGGCTTGTTCAGCTCCTGATGGCGCTTGATTACCTGCATGCCAGTCATATCCTTCATCGAGACGTGAAGGTTGCTATATTCGTAGCCTTTATCTGATACTCGCATTTCATTTCAGTTAAGCCTAGCCGGTTACTCACCATGGACTGTGCTTTTTTCAGTGTTCAAATATATTTCTTACAAAGGACCAAAATATACGGCTCGGTAAGTATGCTCTGATAAAAAACAGTTAGGGACAAATACCTGAAATAACTGATGGCGATATGTTCTGTTCCTAACATATATCTTGTCTGAAACAGGTGATTTTGGGCTGGCTAAAGTATTGACTTCTGATGATTTAGCTTCATCGGTAAGTTGTTCTTGCTCAACCCGTACGTAGGTAGGTGTTTCTCTTTCTAGGATAAGTTGCTTATGATTCGATATACCGTGTCTCTTCTGAAGGTTGTGGGAACTCCCAGTTACATGTGCCCTGAGCTTCTTGCTGATATTCCATACGGCTCCAAGTCCGACATATGGTCGCTAGGCAAGTACTCCTATCTAATATTCAGTCACATGTCTTGCTCTGAATATCGCATTTTCCTCTTGGCTAAACATCTGCAGCTTTCAGGATGCTGCATCTATGAGATGACTGCGCTGAAGCATGCATTCAAAGCATTTGTAAGTTGATATGCTCTTTAAGTTACAATTCCTTCTTCCCCGCAAAAAGAAAAGTTGCAGTTCCATCCTGTAAATTGTGACATATGATGTTTCACCAGAATTTGCATTTCAGAAGATATTTTTCTTTCCTAACAGGATATGCAGACACTGATAAACAAGATTAACAAGTCTGTCGTCGCTCCTCTACCGACTATATATTCGGGTGCATTGTAAGCACCTGCAACGCATTAATCTTACGAAGTTCTTGAGCTATTCATGACATCTGAAAAGTTTGTAACATGTTTATTTTCTGCCGTGCAGTAGGGGCCTCATCAAAAGCATGCTGCGCAGAAATCCGGATCACAGACCAAGTGTATGAGTCACATTTTCCTAGAGCATATTATTTTGTTTTACTGAATAGTTTCTGCACTCATTTGCGCATCTCATTGCCTCATGCTGATTGTGATTTTCAGGCTGCGGATCTGCTAAACCACCCGCATCTTCAGCCCTATGTGTTGGAAATCCAATCGAAATCAAGTCCGGCTCACAATATGTTCACAGCTATACTTCCTAACAGACATGAAAAAAACAAGACTGCATGTTCTGATGATGAAGAAACTTGCAAACCCCAATATGTTAAGAGTCATTCATTTAAAGCACAGAGGATTGTGGAACTTGACAATGCCACTGCTAACAATGGCCCTCCTCAGTCTACCAGAACAGCAAAAGATTGTTCAGAACCGCTTCATCAACAGATGGGTCAGTTACCAGACCAGGTCACCAACGAAGTTGTCAAAGAAGCGATGGATGATAAACATTCAAAAGAAAAAGGATCACCAGCACGTACCCCTCGAAGGGCGTCCTCTACTCCTAGGAGACGGCTAGAACCTGCAAAAACATTTCATGCTAGAACAGCTCACAAAGAGGAGGTATGTAGATATTACTTTTAGCTGCCTTCATAAGCCCATGTTTGAAGACTTCCTTTTCCTAGTCAGTGCATGTGTAAAGCATTATGTGTAGTACATGTGTGACGCATTCTGTGTACTTTGATCAAATATTATGCATTAACCTTTTGTTGTTTTGACACCATCAGCCTCCCCCATCAGGATCTTCAGTGGATCAGACAATACAAGCTACACGGCGAGCATCACTTTCCCCACACATGTTCAAAGCAGCTGAGAAGAGGCGAGTCGTCAACATTCTCACCAAATTGAAGTCTCCTGATGTTTCAGTTAACGCACCTCGAATCGACAGAATTGCTGAATTCCCACTGGCATCCTCTGAAGATCCGTTGTATCCCATCATGAAGCTCTTGCCACCATCTATCACTGACAAATCGATCACCAAGGACAAATGCACTTTCCAAGTGCTCCGGGGGGGCAGCGAAAGCCACACCAACACTCGTGATCCGAACCTGCTCAGTATCGACAATAATCAAGTCGGAAGTTCGTCCGATTGGAGGCAGAAGAGGTTTGACACGACGTCCTACCGGCAGCGAGCTGAGGCTCTAGAGGGCTTGCTTGAGTTCAGTGCCCAGTTGCTCCAACAAGAGAGACTTCAGGAGCTGGGGATCTTGCTAAAGCCTTTTGGGCCTGGGAAGGCGTCTCCAAGAGAGACAGCCATATGGTTGTCAAAGAGCTTCAAAGAAACGGGATTATAAGGAGAGGCCTCAGAAGGAAAACATAAACCCACAATAATTTGCATTTTATTAGCTTCAGGCAGTACAGTTCCACTGTGTAAACACCCCACCCACCTCCCTTGTGGACCAGTACTCCAATTTTCTGACCTGAAATTGTCTTGTGAATACAACCCCAAAACCATGTTGACATTTTGAGAAAATAACAGTTCTTGGATGTACTTCAATACTACAAGTTATCTGAAGATTTTGCTGGCATCTGAATAAAGTTGTAATTCGGCTGTTCATGTTTTTGTATTTCTATATTGATAAGACTGTTTCAGTGTAGGCCCTTCTGCCTTGAAAGATCACATTCACATGTATATGCAGCCGACACTTCTTCTCCAAAATAATAAGGGAAAAAGAGCTTTTAACAGGTACGACTATAAGCCGTACGTTATATTTTGCTATTTTTGCTTGCTTGAGTATGTGTATTCTGAATTATCTGATATACATGCAGGCTCCCAAGTTTATTCAAAGTGTTGTTCTAGAAGATGATTGGCACGCAAGAAGATTAATGTCATTGACTTGTCACGATCACAAGGGCTTCAATTTCAATCAATTATAGTGGTGTTTTTATCCGCAATGTGATTTTCTTTCAAGCCCAAAATAAACTGAGAACCAACAAAACGTAGAAAAATATATATCTATAGAAAAACATTATATTTGTTCCTTTTACACAGATAGCTTATTCACTGAAAAATCGTAAACTCAACACACCAGCAACAGCTGACCCAAAACACTCACTTTGTTTTGACACTGACGCCGTCGGATCCGGCAATGATCACTGAAGTTGCCATGTTCAAGAACAGCCCATGCTCAACAACTCCTTCCAAAGCCGCAATCTCCTTGCCCGCGCCCAACGCGTCCCTGATCGGCGTCTTGAAGTATAAATCGACAATGTAGTTCGAGTTGTCGGTAACGTAGGGCTTGCCATCCTCGTTCAGTCTCAGCTTTGCCTCGCAGCCTTCTTCGTTGAACAGATCCTGCAGCCTTACTTGGTTGTGCTTCCAGCAGAACTGCACGACCTCCACCGGCATGGCGAGGCCGCTCCCTCCCAGGCCGGTAACCAGCTTCGTCTCATCGACGACGACGACGAACTTTCCTGACGCGGCCTCGACCATCTTCTCTCGGAGAAGGGCTCCACCCCGCCCTTTGACAAGGTTAAGATCTGGGTCGACCTGCTTGGTGAAAAATTTGGAACATGGTTAATTAATCATAGATGGTTCTTGGGAAAAATTAAGGGGACGATCTGAACTGAACCTCAGTAAGAGTCGTCAGAACTAAAATGGTACGGTGCAGAGAGAAAGTCAATGGCGAGGGAAGAGGGAGGAGAGGACCTCGTCGGCGCCGTCGATGGCGAGGTCGATGACGGGGTGGTCGTCGAGCGTGGAGAGCGGGATCCCGAGCGACGTGGCCTGCTCGAAGGTGCGCTTGGAGGTGGGCACGCCGACGATGCCGGAGAGCTTCCCGCTGGCGAGGAGCGCGCCGATCTCGGCGACGGCGAAGGCGGCCGTGGAACCCGTCCCGAGCCCCAGGACCATGCCGCTCTGCACCTGCTCCACCGCGCGCACCGCCGCGAGCCGCTTGAGGTCGTCCTGCGTCAGCGCCGTCGCCGCCCGCGCGGCGTCCGCGCGCACCGCGAGGCGCGCCGGCCGGCGCGGGGCGGCGCGTCGCGTGGCCGCCGCGTGGAGGCGGACGGCGGTGGCGGTCGCGGCGGCGGCCATGCCGGGTGGGTGGTGGGAGTTCTTGGAGCTCGGTGAGGGTGGATGGGGAGCTGGTGGAGGAAGAGAGGGCGGAGGAGATGTGCGGGGGTTGGTGCCTGGTGATCAACGACGGGTTGAGGGTTGGTGGTGAATTGGAGGGTCAGCGCCGCCCGAACGTCAGCTTCGAACGAATCCTGCGTGAGGCGACGACAGCCGTCGGATTTTTCTGCACGAATCTCCGCACAAACTGGATTATAGCCATGGGGATATACCTCCTTTGAGTCTCCCGAGATCCAACATTTTGCTGAGTTCCGCTTCCATTCAATGTCGACGGCGACAACATATTGCCGCCGGTGAGTCGGTGTCGCAGCTGGAGGTAGCGGGAGGAAAGGAGCATGTTCTGTGGGTGGCGCATCTACCCGGCCTCTCCTCGTGCGACATGGCGCGCCGCCGCCGGTGGGCCGGGGGCAGAAATCACATATTTGACCTAAGGTCCAAATCAAATCACAAACTGACCTCGTTCCGAAAAAAATTCACTCTGCTGACCCTTTTGTGTGGCGCCCGACAGCTGGGCGCCACACACTACTATGCAGCGCCTTTCTTTTGGGCGTCGCACCTCGTGCCAGCGTGGCAGCCCTGGTCCAGTTGCGGCCCCACAGACAGCACTGCAGCGCCTCAGACTTAGGCGTCACACTTGTAATGTGCAGCGCCTAGCTCTTGGGCGCTGCACAGTCTGTGTTCCATTTAGGCTGGCCCCATCCTCTCTCCCATCCCACCCCCACCCCACACACCCCACCCCACACAAACCCTTAGCCTTGCGCCCCTCCTCTCTTCCCCTCTCCCCCTCTCAAATCCTTCTCAAATCTTGCAAATTCGAAGTATTTGACCGTGGATTTCGAAGCCAACCCCTCCCTTAAGGTAATCTCCTTCGATCCCCTCGTTTTCATCCATAGGAATTGTCACATTTGCTCAAATATTGCTACTTTGGGGAAATCCTAGTTTTGGCTTGGATTTGCAAATTTGTATTGAATCATGTTATGTTTCTTTGCTAATTTGGGTTGGTTAGGCTTTCATAATATGCTAGGGTTAGAGTTATGTGTGTTTGATGTTGGTGTTAGGGTTATGCTATGGTTAGGGTTGTGATTATTGTTAAGTGGGGGTTAGGGTTATTAATTCATATATATGTTATGGCATATGTATTTTGTGCAAATATTTTTTGTTAAGTACTTACTTGATATATGTGTTTTTTTTATTATTGTAGGGATGGGGAGAGCATGTGTTTATGTTCATCATGTGGATAAAGAGGCCTTTTTGAAAGGCAATGTTGAGCCGGACCCGGATGAGCTTGACATGGTGTTTGAGAGTAGTCCAAGCTATGCGGAGCTCTTGGACCAAGTGAGGAAGGATTTGAATTGGATGGACCCAAGTGACGTTGTTGAGTTCGTGGGAAGGCATAATGTTGGTTTTGAAATGCACATCCGTTGGAAGACAATGCGTGTGAACTCCGAGCAACGTTGGGTTGCATACAAGGAGACGGTTGCCGAATCTCTAGACAAGGCTCTTGAGTTATTTGCCTCCAAGAAGGTTGAGTCTACTTTGAATTTGGACTTGAACCGGAACCCCTCCCCGTTGGCTGCTAGCACTCCACCACCCATGAACCAAGATCAAATGAGTGAACCTCATTTCACGCAACAAGATTGGCCAACATTGAGCCCGACTCCAAACAACCAAAATGAAGGTTTTGAAGAGGAGAATGATGAGTACGAGGAGGATGACAACGAAGTTGATCTCCATGACAACAATGTGGGTGATCTCGACCAATATCATGTGCAAAAGACAATGGACCAATTCATCCCTTTTTCCCGTGCATATGCATCGGACTCGGATGACGATGGTCCCGATGAAGAAGTTGATGAGGAGGGGTTCACACCGAAGGAGGCCCAAGCATTCAAGAAGGTATTCGGGCGGGATCACAAGACACCATTGTTCAAGGATCTTAGTCTCGCGGATAAAGCCGTTGTGGATGGTGGCAAATGCATATCTCTTGGAGCTAGGCCAAGTTCTCACCGTGATTTGGAAGACGGCAAGAACGGGATATATCCCGGTTGTGAGTTTCAATCCTTCTTGGAATTGAAGATGTGGCTCGACAACTACTCGGTTACGCATTATCGTCCACATAAAGTGGCCAACTCGGACGGCAATGTGCGTTACACGGTCAAATGTGAAGTGCCAAGTTGTCCATGGATTGTGCGTGCAAGGCCATGGAAAGGAGGTCCCACTTGGCGCATAGTGAGTTGTCTACCAAATCACATGTGCCGGCACAAGAATGTGGATGGCAAGCTTGTGTACCAACAACACAGACAACTCACGTCCGAGTTCATCGCTTATAGGCTTTCCAACCAAATATCCACACTTCCAACAATGAGCATCAAGAGTGTCATTGACCTTGTGAAAGCCATCTTTCATTACAAGGTGAAGTACGGCAAGGCATGGAAGGCAAAGCAAGCCGCATTCAAGATGTTGTATGGCAATTGGGAGGAAGCATACAACCGACTCCCTAGGTTGTTGTTAGCTATGGCCACTACAAACCCAGGCATGGTTCACGTGGTTGAGCCTCATGGGCACCAAACATTGATTCACAACGGGAGGACCGTCCGAGTATTTGGTCGTGCATTTTGGGCCTTTGAGCAATGCATGAGGGCTTTTGAGCATTGTCGGCCCGTCATCGCCATTGATGGCACGTTCTTGACCGGACAATACAAGGGCACTTTATTGGTTGCAATAACAAGTGATGCCAATAACCGGGTGTTGCCTTTGGCTTTCGCTTTGGTTGAGGTGGAGAACAATGATAACTTGGAGTGGTTCTTGCATCAATTGAGAACAAGGGTATTACCGGCTGAAAGGGAAATTTGTGTCATATCGGATCGCGATCCAGGAATTCTCAATGCGGTGGTGGTTGACATTCCCGGACATAGAAAGTTGCACCATCGATGGTGCATTAGGCACTTTTGTGCAAACTTCTATAGGGCATGTGGTATCAAGGAGTTGGCCGATGATCTTCAAGATTGTTGTCTCGCTTTCACCAACAAGCAGTTTGCCACATTGTTCAATGCATTGCTCAGACACAAGAAACTTGACCCCGGTGGTCAGGAATTTCTCAGTAAGAACATTGTCGAAAGGAATATGTGGGCACGTGCTTTCGATGAAGATGGCCGGAGGTACGGTCAAATGACAAGCATGTTGGAAATATGCCCTAGAGGCAATAATAAAAGCATTATTATTATATTTCCTTGTTCATGATAATTGTCTTTATTCATGCTATAATTGTGTTATCCGGAAATCGTAATACATGTGTGAATAACAGACACCGACATGTCCCTAGTGAGCCTCTAGTTGACTAGCTCGTTGATCAACAGATAGTCATGGTTTCCTGACTATGGACACTGGATGTCATTGATAACGAGATCACATCATTGGGAGAATGATGTGATGGACAAGACCCAATCCTAAACATAGCACAAGATCGTATAGTTCGTTTGCTAGAGTTTTCCAATGTCAAGTATCTTTTCCTTAGACCATGAGATCGTGTAACTCCCGGATACCGTAGGAGTGCTTTGGGTATGCCAAACGTCACAACGTAACTGGGTGACTATAAAGGTAGACTACGGGTATCTCCGAAAGTGTTTGTTGGGTGACATGGATCAAGACTGGGATTTGTCACTCCGTATGACGGAGAGGTATCACTGGGCCCACTCGGTAATGCATCATCATAATGAGCTCAGAGTGACCAAGTGTCTGGTCACGGGATCATGCATTACGGTACGAGTAAAGTGACTTGCCGGTAACGAGATTGAACGAGGTATTGGGATACCGACGATCGAATCTCGGGCAAGTAACATATCGATAGACAAAGGGAATAGCGTACGGGGTTGATAGAATCCTCGACATCATGGTTCATCCGATGAGATCATCGTGGAGCATGTGGGAGCCAACATGGGTATCCAGATCCCGCTGTTGGTTATTGACCAGAGAGTCGTCTCGGTCATGTCTGCTTGTCTCCCGAACCCGTAGGGTCTACACACTTAAGGTTCGGTTACGCTAGGGTTGTAGGGATATGTATATGCAGTAACCCGAATGTTGTTCGGAGTCCCGTATGAGATCCCGGACGTCACGAGGAGTTCCGGAATGGTCCGGAGGTAAAGATTTATATATGGGAAGTCCTGTTTCGGGCATCGGGACAAGTTTCGGGGTTATCGGTATTGTACCGGGACCACCGGAGGGGTCCCGGGGGCCCACCGGGTGGGGCCACCCATCCCCGGGGGCCACATGGGCTGTAGGGGGTGCGCCTTGGCCTGCTTGGGCCAAGGGCACCAGCCCCACAAGGCCCATGCGCCTAGGGTTTCCAAGGGGGAGGAGTCCTACTAGTGGACACAAGGACACGTTCCGCACCAGAGTGGTACGGCAACCCTGTCTTGGAAATCATGTTGTTAGACAACGGTGAACCTTCGAACTATGAAGAAGCGATGGCGGGCCCGGATTCCGACAAATGGCTAGAAGCCATGAAATCCGAGATAGGATCCATGTATGAAAACGAAGTATGGACTTTGACTGACTTGCCCGTTGAACGGCGAGCCATAGAAAATAAATGGATCTTTAAGAAGAAGACAGACGCGGATGGTAATGTGACCATCTATAAAGCTCGGCTTGTCGCTAAGGGTTATCGACAAGTTCAAGGGGTTGACTACGATGAGACTTTCTCACCGGTAGCGAAGCTGAAGTCCGTCCGAATCATGTTAGCAATTGCCGCATTCTATGATTACGAAATATGGCAAATGGACGTCAAAACGGCATTCCTTAATGGTTTCCTTAAGGAAGAATTGTATATGATGCAGCCGGAAGGTTTTGTCGATCCTAAGAATGCTGACAAAGTGTGCAAGCTCCAATGCTCGATTTATGGGCTGGTGCAAGCATCTCGGAGTTGGAACATTCGCTTTGATGAGATGATCAAAGCGTTTGGGTTTACACAGACTTATGGAGAAGCCTGCGTTTACAAGAAAGTGAGTGGGAGCTCTGTAGCATTTCTCATATTATATGTAGATGACATACTCTTGATGGGAAATGATATAGAACTCTTGGACAGCATCAAGGCCTACTTGAATAAAAGTTTTTCAATGAAGGACCTTGGAGAAGCTGCTTATATATTAGGCATCAAAATCTATAGAGATAGATCAAGACGCCTCATAGGTCTTTCACAAAGCACATACCTTGATAAGATATTGAAGAAGTTCAATATGGATCAATCCAAGAAAGGGTTCTAGCCTGTGTTACAAGGTGTGAAATTGAGCTCAGCTCAGTGTCTGACCACGGCAGAAGATATAGAAGAGATGAGCGTCATCCCCTATGCCTCAGCCATAGGTTCTATTATGTATGCCACGCTGTGTACCAGACCTGATGTTAACCTTGCCGTCAGTTTGGTAGGAAGGTACCAAAGTAATCCCGGCAAGGAACACTGGACAGCGGTCAAGAATATCCTGAAGTACCTGAAAAGGACTAAGGAAATGTTTCTCGTTTATGGAGGTGACGAAGAGCTCGTCGTAAAGGGTTACGTCGACGCTAGCTTCGACACAGATCTGGATGACTCTAAGTCACAAACCGGATACGTGTATATTTTGAATGGTGGGGCAGTAAGCTGGTGCAGTTGCAAGCAAAGCGTCGTGGCGGGATCTACATCTGAAGCGGAGTACATGGCAGCCTCGGAGGCAGCACATGAAGCAATATGGGTGAAGGAGTTCATCACCGACCTAGGAGTCATACCCAATGCGTCGGGGCCGATCAAGCTCTTCTGTGACAACACTGGAGCTATTGCACTTGCCAAGGAGCCCAGGTTTCACAAGAAGACAAGGCACATCAAGCGTCGCTTCAACTCCATTCGTGAAAATGTTCAAGATGGAGACATAGAGATTTGTAAAGTACATACGGACCTGAATGTAGCAGATCCGTTGACTAAACCTCTCCCTAGAGCAAAACATGATCAACACCAGAATTCCATGGGTGTTCGATTCATCACAATGTAACTAGATTATTGACTCTAGTGCAAGTGGGAGACTGTTGGAAATATGCCCTAGAGGCAATAATAAAAGCATTATTATTATATTTCCTTGTTCATGATAATTGTCTTTATTCATGCTATAATTGTGTTATCCGGAAATCGTAATACATGTGTGAATAATAGACATCAACATGTCCCTAGTGAGCCTCTAGTTGACTAGCTCGTTGATCAACAGATAGTCATGATTTCCTGACTATGGACACTGGATGTCATTGATAACGAGATCACATCATTAGGAGAATGATGTGATGGACAAGACCCAATCCTAAACATAGCACAAGATCGTGTAGTTCGTTTGCTAGAGTTTTGCAATGTCAAAGTATCTTTTCCTTAGACCATGAGATCGTGTAACTCCCGGATACCGTAGGAGTGCTTTGGGTATGCCAAACGTCACAACGTAACTGGGTGACTATAAAGGTAGACTACGGGTATCTCCGAAAGTGTCTGTTGGGTGACATGGATCAAGACTGGGATTTGTCACTCCGTATGACGGAGAGGTATCACTGGGCCCACTCGGTAATGCATCATCATAATGAGCTCAGAGTGACCAAGTGTCTGGTCACGGGATCATGCATTACGGTACGAGTAAAGTGACTTGCCGGTAACGAGATTGAACGAGATATTGGGATACCGACGATCGAATCTCGGGCAAGTAACATATCGATAGACAAAGGGAATAGCGTACGGGATTGATTAAATCCTCGACATCGTGGTTCATCCGATGAGATCATCGTGGAGCATGTGGGAGCCAACATGGGTATCCAGATCCCGCTGTTGGTTATTGACCGGAGAGTCGTCTCGGTCATGTCTGCTTGTCTCCCGAACCCGTAGGGTCTACACACTTAAGGTTCGGTGACGCTAGGGTTATGAAGATATGTATATACAGAAACCCGAATGTTGTTCGGAGTCCCGGATGAGATCCCGGACGTCACGAGGAGTTCCGGAATGGTCCGGAGGTAAAGAATTATATATAGGAAGTGCTATTTCGGGCATCGGGACAAGTTTCGGGGTTATCGGTATTGTACCGGACCACCGGAAGGGTCCCGGGGGTCCACCGGGTGGGGCCACCTGTCCCGGGGGGCCACATGGGCTGTAGGGGGTGCGCCTTGGCCTAGATGGGCCAAGGGCACCAGCCCCTATAGGCCCATGCGCCTAGGGTTTCCACCATGGAAGAGTCCATGTGGTGGAAGGCACCCCTAGGTGCCTTGGGGGGGAGGGAAACCTCCCCTTGGCCGCCGCCCTCCCTAGTAGATGCCATCTACTAGGGCCAGCGCCCCCCCTTGGCACCCCTATATATAGTGGGGGGAAGAGGAGGGATTTTAGACTAGCCCCTGGCGCCTCCACCTCCCCCCGTTACGTCTCTCCCTCGTAGTCTCGGCGAAGCCCTGCTGCTGTGACGCCCTGCATCCACCACCACGCCGTCGTGCTGCTGGATCTTCATCAACCTCTCCTTCCCCCTTGCTGGATCAAGAAGGAGGAGACGTCTCCCGTCCCGTACGTGTGTTGAACGCGGAGGTGCCGTCCGTTCGGCGCTGGTCATCGGTGATTTGGATCACGTCGAGTACGACTACATCATCACCGTTCTTTTGAACGCTTCCGTGCGCGATCTACAAAGGTATGTAGATGCATCTAATCACTCGTTGCTAGATGAACTCCTAGATGATCTTGGTGAAACGAGTAGGAAATTTTTTGTTTTCTGCAACATTCCCCAACAGTGGCATCATGAGCTAGGTCTATGCGTAGTTCTTCTTGCGCGAGTAGAACACAATTTGTTGTGGGCGTAGATTTGTCAACTTTCTTGCCGTTACTAGTCCTTTCTTGCTTCAGCGGTATTGTGGGATGAAGCGGCCCGGACCAACCTTACACGTACGCTTACGTGAGACCGGTTCCACCGACTAACATGCACTAGTTGCATAAGGTGGCTGGCGGGTGTCTGTCTCTCCTACTTTAGTTGGAGCGGAATCGATGAACAGGGTCCTTATGAAGGGTAAATATAAGTTGACAAATCACGTTGTGGCTTTAACGTAGGTAAGAAAACGTTCTTGCTAGAACCCTAATTCAGCCACGTAAAACTTGCAACAACAATTAGAGGACGTCTAACTTGTTTTTGCAGCAAGTGGTTTGTGATATGATATGGCCAAAGTTGTGATGAATGATGAATGATCTATATGTGATGTATGAGATGTTCATGCTATTGTAATAGGAATCACGACTTGCATGTCGATGAGTATGACAACCGGCAGGAGCCATAGGAGTTGTCTTTATTCTTTTATATGACCTGCGTGTCATCAAGAGACGCCATGTAATTACTTTACTTTATTGCTAAACGCGTTAGCCATAGTAGTAGAAGTAATAATTGGCGAGCAACTTCATGGAGACACGATGATGGAGATCATGATGATGGAGATCATGGTGTCAAGCCGGTGACAAGATGATCATGGAGCCCCAAGATGGAGATCAAAGGAGCTGTGTGATATTGGCCATATCATGTCACGTTTATTATTTGATTGCATGTGATGTTTATCATGTTTTGCATCTTGTTTACTTAGAACGACGGTAGTAAATAAGATGATCCCTCACAATAATTTCAAGAAGTGTTCCCCCTAACTGTGCACCGTTGCGACAGTTCGCTGTTTCAAAACACCACGTGATGATCGGGTGTTTTATTCAGACGTTCACATACAACGGGTGTAAGACAGATTTACACATGCAAACACTTAGGTTGACTTGACGAGCCTAGCATGTACAGACATGGCCTCGGAACATAGAAGACCGAAAGGTCGAGCATGAGTCGTATAGAAGATACGATCAACATGAAGATGTTCACCGATGTTGACTAGTCCGTCTCACGTGATGATCGGACACGGTCTAGTTTAACTCGGATCATGTAATACTTAGATGACTGGAGGGATGTCTAATCTAAGTGGGAGTTCACTAATAATTTGATTAGTTGAACTTAATTATCATGAACTTAGTCTAAAATCTTTGCAATATGTCTTGTAGATCAAATGGCCAACGTAGTCCTCAACTTCAACGCGTTCCTAGAGAAAACTAAGCTGAAAGACGATGGCAGCAACTATACAGACTGGGTCCGGAACCTGAGGATCATCCTCATAGCTGCCAAGAAAGATTATGTCCTACAAGCACCGCTTGGTGACGCACCCGTTCTCCCTGCAGAACAAGATGTTATGAACGCTTGGCAGGCACGTTTCGATGACTACTCCCTCGTTCAGTGCGGCATGCTTTACAGCCTAGAGCCGGGGCTCCAAAAGCGTTTTGAGAGACATGGAGCATATGAGATGTTCGAAGAGCTGAAAATGGTTTTCCAAGCTCATGCCCGGGTCGAGAGATATGAAGTCTCCGACAAATTCTTCAGCTGTAAGATGGAGGAAAACAGTTCTGTCAGTGAGCACATACTCACTATGTCTGTGTTGCATAACCGCTTGACTCAGCTGGGAGTTAATCTCCCGGATGATGCGATCATTGACAGAATCCTCCAGTCGCTTCCACCAAGCTACAAGAGCTTTGTGATGAACTTCAATATGCAGGGGATGGAAAAGACCATTCCTGAAGTATTTGCTATGCTGAAATCAGCAGAGGTAGAAGTCAGGAAGGAACATCAAGTGTTGATGGTCAATAAAACCACTAAGTTCAAGAAAGGCAAGGGTAAAAAGAACTTCAAGAAGGACGGCAAGGAGGTTGCCGCGCCCGGCAAGCAAGCTGCCGGGAAGAAGCCAAAGAATGGACCCAAGCCCGAGACTGAGTGCTTTTATTGCAAGGGAAGCGATCACTGGAAGCGGAACTGCCCTAAGTACTTAGCGGATAAGAAGGCCGGCAAAACAAAAGGTATATGTGATATACATGTAATTGATGTGTACCTTACTAGTGCCCGTAGTAGCTCCTGGGTATTTGATACCGGTGCAGTTGCTCACATTTGTAACTCAAAGCAGGGGCTGCGGAAAAAGCGGAAACTGCCAAAGGACGAGGTGACGATGCGCGTCGGGAATGGTTCCAAGGTCAATGTGATCGCCGTCGGCACGCTACCTCTGCATCTCCCTTCGGGATTAGTTTTAAACCTTAATAATTGTTATTTAGTGCCAGCTTTGAGCATGAACATTGTATCGGGATCTCGTTTAATTCGAGATGGCTACTCTTTTAAATCTGAGAATAATGGTTGTTCCATTTTTATGAGAGATATGTTTTATGGTCATGCTCCTATGGTGAATGGTTTGTTCTTTATGAATCTCGAACGTGATGCTACACATGTTCATAATGTGAGTACCAAAAGAAGTAAGGTTGATAATGATAGTCCCACATACCTGTGGCACTGCCGCCTTGGTCACATAGGTGTCAAACGCATGAAGAAGCTCCATGCTGATGGACTTTTAGAGTCTCTTGATTATGAATCATTTGACACATGCGAACCATGCCTTATGGGTAAAATGACCAAGACTCCGTTCTCAGGAACAATGGAGCGAGCAACTGACTTATTGGAAATCATACATACTGATGTGTGCGGTCCAATGAGTGTTGAGGCTCGCGGTGGCTATCGTTATGTTCTCACCCTCACTGATGATTTAAGTAGGTATGGGTATATCTACTTAATTAAACACAAGTCTGAAACCTTTGAAAAGTTCAAGGAATTTCAGAGTGAGGTTGAAAATCAACGTGACAGGAAAATCAAGTTTCTACGATCAGATCGTGGAGGAGAATACTTGAGTCACGAGTTTGGGGCACACTTAAGAAAATGTGGAATAGTTTCACAACTCATGCCGCCTGGAACACCTCAGCGTAATGGTGTGTCCGAACATCGTAATCGCACTCTGTTAGATATGGTGCGATCTATGATGTCTCTTACCGATTTACCGCTTTCTTTTTGGGGCTATGCTTTAGAGACTGCCGCATTCACTTTAAATAGGGCTCCGTCGAAATCCGTTGAGACGACACCGTATGAATTGTGGTTTGGGAAGAAACCTAAGCTGTCGTTTCTAAAAGTTTGGGGATGCGATGCTTATGTCAAGAAACTTCAACCTGAAAAGCTCGAACCCAAGTCGGAAAAATGCGTCTTCATAGGATACCCAAAAGAAACTATTGGGTACACCTTCTACCTCAGATCCGAAGGCAAGATCTTTGTTGCCAAGAATGGGTCCTTTCTGGAGAAAGAGTTTCTCTCGAAAGAAGTAAGTGGGAGGAAAGTAGAGCTTGATGAAGTATTACCTCTTGAACCGGAAAATGGCGCAACTCAAGAAAATGTTCCTGAGGTGCCTGCACCGATTAGAGAGGAAGTTAATGACAATGATCAAGATACTTCTGATCAAGCCCCTACTGAAATTCGAAGGTCCACAAGGACACGTTCCGCACCAGAGTGGTACGGCAACCCTGTCTTGGAAATCATGCTGTTAGACAACGGTGAACCTTCGAACTATGAAGAAGCGATGGCGGGCCCGGATTCCGACAAATGGCTGGAAGCCATGAAATCCGAGATAGGATCCATGTATGAAAACAAAGTATGGACTTTGACTGACTTGCCCGTTGAGCGGCGAGCCATAGAAAATAAATGGATCTTTAAGAAGAAGACAGACGCGGATGGTAATGTGACCATCTATAAAGCTCGGCTTGTCGCTAAGGGTTATCGACAAGTTCAAGGGGTTGACTACGATGAGACTTTCTCGCCGGTAGCGAAGCTGAAGTCCGTCCGAATCATGTTAGCAATTGCCGCATTCTATGATTACGAAATATGGCAAATGGACGTCAAAATGGCATTCCTTAATGGTTTCCTTAAGGAAGAATTGTATATGATACAGCCGGAAGGTTTTGTCGATCCTAAGAATGCTGACAAAGTGTGCAAGCTCCAACGCTCGATTTATGGGCTGGTGCAAGCATCTCAGAGTTGGAACATTCGCTTTGATGAGATGATCAAAGCGTTTGGGTTTACACAGAATTATGGAGAAGCCTGCGTTTACAAGAAAGTGAGTGGGAGCTCTGTAGCATTTCTCATATTATATGTAGATGACATACTTTTGATGGGAAATGATATAGAACTCTTGGACAGCATCAAGGCCTACTTGAATAAAAGTTTTTCAATGAAGGACCTTGGAGAAGCTGCTTATATATTAGGCATCAAAATCTATAGAGATAGATCAAGACGCCTCATAGGTCTTTCACAAAGCACATACCTTGATAAGATATTGAAGAAGTTCAATATGGATCAATCCAAGAAGGGGTTCTTGCCTGTGTTACAAGGTGTGAAATTGAGCTCAGCTCAATGTCCGACCACGACAGAAGATATAGAAGAGATGAGCGTCATCCCCTATGCCTCAGCCATAGGTTCTATTATGTATGACATGCTGTGTACCAGACCTGATGTTAACCTTGCCGTCAGTTTGGTAGGAAGGTACCAAAGTAATCCCGGCAAGGAACACTGGACAGCGGTCAAGAATATCCTGAAGTACCTGAAAAGGACTAAGGAAATGTTTCTCGTTTATGGAGGTGACGAAGAGCTCGTCGTAAAGGGTTACGTCGATGCTAGCTTCGACACAGATCTGGATGACTCTAAGTCACAAACCGGATACGTGTATATTTTGAATGGTGGGGCAGTAAGCTGGTGCAGTTGCAAGCAAAGCGTCGTGGCGGGATCTACATGTGAAGCGGAGTACATGGCAGCCTCGGAGGCAGCACATGAAGCAATATGGGTGAAGGAGTTCATCACCGACCTAGGAGTCATACCCAATGCGTTGGGGCCGATCAAGCTCTTCTGTGACAACACTGGAGCTATTGCACTTGCCAAGGAGCCCAGGTTTCACAAGAAGACAAGGCACATCAAGCGTCGCTTCAACTCCATTCGTGAAAATGTTCAAGATGGAGACATAGAGATTTGTAAAGTACATACGGACCTGAATATAGCAGATCCGTTGACTAAACCTCTCCCTAGAGCAAAACATGATCAACACCAGAATTCCATGGGTGTTCGATTCATCACAATGTAACTAGATTATTGACTCTAGTGCAAGTGGGAGACTGTTGGAAATATGCCCTAGAGGCAATAATAAAAGCATTATTATTATATTTCCTTGTTCATGATAATTGTCTTTATTCATGCTATAATTGTGTTATTCGGAAATCGTAATACATGTGTGAATAACAGACATCAACGTGTCCCTAGTGAGCCTCTAGTTGACTAGCTCGTTGATCAACAGATAGTCATGGTTTCCTGACTATGGACACTGGATGTCATTGATAACGAGATCACATCATTGGGAGAATGATGTGATGGACAAGACCCAATCCTAAACATAGCACAAGATCGTATAGTTCGTTTGCTAGAGTTTTCCAATGTCAAGTATCTTTTCCTTAGACCATGAGATCGTGTAACTCCCGGATACCGTAGGAGTGCTTTGGGTATGCCAAACGTCACAACGTAACTGGGTGACTATAAAGGTAGACTACGGGTATCTCCGAAAGTGTCTGTTGGGTGACATGGATCAAGACTGGGATTTGTCACTCCGTATGACGAAGAGGTATCACTGGGCCCACTCGGTAATGCATCATCATAATGAGCTCAGAGTGACCAAGTGTCTGGTCACGGGATCATGCATTACGGTACGAGTAAAGTGACTTGCCGGTAACGAGATTGAACGAGGTATTGGGATACCGACGATCGAATCTCGGGCAAGTAACATATCGATAGACAAAGGGAATAGCGTACGGGATTGATTAAATCCTCGACATCGTGGTTCATCCGATGAGATCATCGTGGAGCATGTGGGAGCCAACATGGGTATCCAGATCCCGCTGTTGGTTATTGACCGGAGAGTCGTCTCGGTCATGTCTGCTTGTCTCCTGAACCCGTAGGGTCTACACACTTAAGGTTCGGTGACACTAGGGTTATGAAGATATGTATATACAGAAACCCGAATGTTGTCCGGAGTCCCGGATGAGATCCCGGACGTCACGAGGAGTTCCGGAATGGTCCGGAGGTAAAGAATTATATATAGGAAGTGCTATTTCGGGCATCGGGACAAGTTTCGGGGTTATCGGTATTGTACCGGGACCACCGGAAGGGTCCCGGGGGTCCACCGGGTGGGGCCACCTGTCCCGGGGGGGCCACATGGGCTGTAGGGGGTGCGCCTTGGCCTAGATGGGCCAAGGGCACCAGCCCCTATAGGCCCATGCGCCTAGGGTTTCCACCATGGAAGAGTCCATGTGGTGGAAGGCACCCCTAGGTGCCTTGGGGGGGAGGGAAACCTCCCCTTGGCCGCCGCCCCCCCTAGTAGATGCCATCTACTAGGGCCGGCGCCCCCCCCTTGGCACCCCTATATATAGTGGGGGGGAGAGGAGGGATTTTAGACTAGCCCCTGGCGCCTCCACCTCCCCCCGTTACGTCTCTCCCTCGTAGTCTCGGCGAAGCCCTGCTGCTGTGACGCCCTGCATCCACCACCACGCCGTCGTGCTGCTGGATCTTCATCAACCTCTCCTTCCCCCTTGCTGGATCAAGAAGGAGGAGACGTCTCCCGTCCCGTACGTGTGTTGAACGCGGAGGTGCCGTCCGTTCGGCGCTGGTCATCGGTGATTTGGATCACGTCGAGTACGACTACATCATCACCGTTCTTTTGAACGCTTCCGTGCGCGATCTACAAAGGTATGTAGATGCATCTAATCACTCGTTGCTAGATGAACTCCTAGATGATCTTGGTGAAACGAGTAGGAAAATTTTTGTTTTCTGCAACGTTCCCCAACAAAGCAATATGACAGAATGCTTCAATAAGGTGCTCAAGGGTGTACGTGCATTACCCGTGACGACAATAGTTCAATACACATTTGACAAGATGAATGGATACTTTTTGAAGTATTCAATGGAGACGGATAAGCAGATTGCTGGTGAGAACAAGGATAAGCACAAGTACTATTTCCCACCAAAGGTTGAAGAATGGTTGGACTTTCAATCAAGAAAGGCAGACTCCCAAGAAGCTGTACTATATGACGACAACGAGTGGAAGTATGAGGTGAAAGAGCCTGGAGGAACCACAAATGATGGCCACCAACACGGAGGCCGCGCTTTCAAGGTCTCCCTAACACGGTGTGATTGCACCTGCATGAGGCCATCGTTGCTTCATCTCCCATGCTCGCACTTGTTAAATGCAGCCCGTGTTAGGAATGTGGACGTCAATCACCCTCTTACCGTGAGGGAGTCTGAGTTCTCAATCATGACGGTAAAGAATACATGGGCTCCCCGGTTTCAGCCATACTTGGACCAATCACAATGGCCGGAGTATCATGGAGTTCAACTATGGCCGGACCCGGAATTGAAGGTCGTTAGACGGGGAAGACGTAAGACAAAGCGTCTTAGAGGTGACATGGACGGATGGGGCCGTGGTGGCGGTGGAGAATACGGCACCGGCCAATTCCAAGAGCCTCGTCAGCAATCCCGTTGTGGGGACTGCGGTCATGGGGGACACAACACAAGAACTTGTCCCAAATCAAGAAAAAGATCAAAGAAAAATGATGCAAGCACAAGCCAAGCAAATGATAGACCACCAAGTCAACCAAGGAGTAGCCAACCAAGTCAAACAAGCCAACGAGGCACTAGGCAACAAAGAGGTCGTGGTGGTGGTAGAGGCCGTGGTGGTGGTAGAGGCCGTGGTGATGGCCTAGGCCGTGGGGATGGCCTTGGCCGTGGTGAAGGCCTAGGCCGTGGTGATGGTCTAGGCCGTGGTGGTAGTGGTAGAGGCCGTGGTGATGGTCTTGGCCGTGGTGAAGGCCTAGGTCATGGTGATGGTCTTGGCCGTGGTGGTGGCAGAGGCCGTGGTGGTGGTCTAGGCCGTGGTGGCGGTAGAGGCCGTGGTGGTGGTCTAGGCCGTGGTGGTGGTAGAGGCAGTGGTGGTGATCTTGGCCTTGGCGGCGGCCGTGGTGGAGGAATGTTCACTTGGCTCAATGGACCATTGCCGTATGTGAGTTACTATGATCTTGTTCTTTTGGCTCAATGCTTGTGTTGTCATTTTGCATTGTGTGACTAACTATTATATTGACATTTTTATAGGTATGGAAACAATGAAGGGGGTGGAGGACACGGAGGTGAAAGGTGAGCTCCCTTGGTGGTCGGAGGAGGGAGAAGAAGAAGAAGAAGAAGAAGAAGAAGAAGAAGAGAGGAAGAAGAAGGGACAAGGACCATGACCTTTTCTATGAACCAAAATGTGTGCTACTATGTGATATGAGACGTAAATGACTATGTCTTTTTGGCTAAATGTTTGTGTATGACTATGTGATTGGACAACTCTATTGCTATGTGTGTATGAGTATGTGATTTGGACTACTACATGTGATTTGGATATGATTATGTGCCATCTATGTGAATCACAAAACATAAAAATCACTTTGTATATGAAAACAGCAGATAGTGCAGCGCCTAAGGCCGAGGCGCTGCACATTACAGTGCAGCGCCCCTCCCTTAGGCGCTGAAGACTGACTTAGCAAATTTTCGGGTGCAAAAGCTCCTGGAACGCTTCTGTTGCTCTCTGGACTGGGATGTCCAGCCGTGCAGCGCCTAAGGGAGAGGCGCCACCTTAGGCGCTGCACGGCTGG
>NC_041390.1:37230535-37243810 GCF_002162155.2 Triticum dicoccoides | reverse complement strand
CCACCCCCACACAAACCCGAAGCTCAGTGCCTCCCCTCTGCCCTCCTCTCTCCCCTTCTCAAATCCTCCTCAGATCCGGAGTATTTGACCGTAGATTTCGAAGCCAAACCCTCCCTTAAGGTAATCTCCTCCGTTCCCCTCGTTTTCATCCATAGGAATTGTCACATTTGCTCAAATCTTGCTACTTTGGGGAAACCCTAGTTTTGGCTTGGATTTGCAAATATTTGTTGAGTGATGTTAAGTTTCTTTGCTAATTTGGGTTGGTTAGGCTTTCATGGTATGCTAGGGTTAGGGGTATGTGTGTTTGATGTTGGTGTTAGGGTTATGCTATGGTTAGGATTGTGTTATTGTTAAGTGGGGGTTAGGGTTAACCAAGAATTATCGGTTTTGTAGGCATGGCTTCATCCGGTTCCATGATGAGGCCACCGTGTGCTAACCAAGAAGACATGCCGAACAAGTGGGAGGACGCATCTTTGGACAAGGTGAAGGAGAAAGATGCCAACATCCCGCCATGTTGGTGTGGAGATGTTTGCAAGGTGAAGGTATCCACCGACCGAAATAAATCATGGACGGAAGGGCGGAGATATTTTGTATGCCCGAACTATGCTTATGATCGTGCACTTCCAACTAACGCCTATGACTAACCACCGGTAAGCTCAAGAAGTAAAATGTTACTATCAAATGTGTGTCAACACTAATAAAAATTTTGTATGCAGTCACCGCCTCCTCTATGCAAGTACTTCACGTGGATAGATCTTGAAGTGCCAGAAGATGTCAAAAAGGACCAATACCAAGATTGTCTTAGGCGGCAACGGCGGTTCGAAGAGGCTTGGAGGAAGAGCGTTGTCAGAAGGAGAGGATGGAGCGGAAGAAACGAGACGAGGAGAGGGCACGCCAAGCGAAACTTGCTTGTGAGGAGGAGAGGGCAAGAAAGCTTGCAAAGGCTCGCGAGGCGCAAGAGGAGGACTCGGCCCGTGACAAGAAGGGGAAATGGCCTCGCTCTACTCAGTAGGGACTTCGGTTCGGTGCACTCGTCGTGAACTTGTGAGGGCATGTAAGATGTTGGTGAACTATTTTCTAGGGCAAGCTGCCATTTGTCATTTGTAATGAATGTGTCGTGAACCATGTCGTAGTTCGAATTGTCTTAAGTTATGAACTCGTCGACATAAAATTTTTGTTTGTTCAAATTGTTGTGATGATGCATTCATTGTAAGTATTATGATGTTCCGGTGAAATGAATGTGCTGTCAACTCTGTTTTTGCAGTAAACAACCGTGCAACGCCCAGAACAAAGGCGCTGCACTATAACTTGGTAGTTTTCGTGGATCGTCAGTGCTCAAAGCTTTCTGTGGCCCTATGGGCAGCCATGGCCAGTTAAGCAACGCCTATGGGACGGGCGCTGCACTGTGAGGTGCATCGCCTAGGCTTTGGGCGCTGCATAGTACAGTGCAGCGCCTGACTGTCAGGCGCTGCAGTGCTGTTAACTGCCAAACTGCAGAAATAGATTCCATTTTGGCAAATACAAATACTGAACAATTCAACTGAACAAAGACAACATCATTTAGGACAAATACTGAACAAAGACAACTAATAATTTGAACATCACATCTTTTAGGACAACACAAATACCACAATAGTAAGAGTTCACCAACATATAACATAACCCAACAAGTTCATCAACCTAAGGAAATGGCTACAAGAGAGCACTTCCATAGTAACAAACACTAATGCCTTCCGCGCGTGTTCCTGGTGCCACGCCTGCAGGCAATCTTCTTCTTCCTGGATGGACGAGCCTCCTCTTCCTGCACTTCCTCCTCCGCCTCTGCCTCCGCCTCATGATCCAAGCTAGCCATCCGCGAGGTCCCTACGACCACCTTTGGGTTGCCTCTGTTGTCAAAGTCGTTGGGCGTGTACCGGCATCTGGGCTGCCTAGGCTTGAACACATATGGGGACCAAAGTTGAGCGTCCGCCAAAGTCATGTCATCATCAAGCTCATCACCCTATCACACAATCAAACAATATGGTGAAGACCGATGTCGTAATCAAGTGAGAATCACATCTAAAGGATTAGTCATACCTCCTGGGTGACCGCACCCTCTGAAGGAAATATGCCCTAGAGGCAATAATAAAGTTATTATTTATTTCCTTATAATCATGATAAAGGTTTATTATTCATGCTAGAATTGTATTAACCGGAAACATAATACATGTGTGAATACATAGACAAACAAAGTGTCACTAGTATGCCTCTACTTGACTAGCTCGTTAATCAAAGATGGTTATGTTTCCTGACCATGAACAATGAGTTGTTATTTGATTAACGAGGTCACATCATTAGTTGAATGATCTGATTGACATGACCCATTCCATTAGCTTAGCACCCGATCATTTAGTATGTTGCTATTGCTTTCTTCATGACTTATACATGTTCCTATAACTATGAGATTATGCAACTCCCGTTTGCCGGAGGAACACTTTGGGTGCTACCAAACGTCACAACGTAACTGGGTGATTATAAAGGAGCATTACAGGTGTCTCCAAAGGTACATGTTGGGTTGGCGTATTTCGAGATTAGGATTTGTCACTCCGATTGTCGGAGAGGTATCTCTGGGCCCTCTCGGTAATGCACATCACATAAGCCTTGCAAGCATTACAACTAATATGTTAGTTGTGAGATGATGTATTACGGAATGAGTAAAGAGACTTGCCGGTAACGAGATTGAACTAGGTATTGGATACCGACGATCGAATCTCGGGCAAGTAACATACCGATGACAAAGGGAACAACGTATGTTGTTATGCGGTCTGACCGATAAAGATCTTCGTAGAATATGTAGGAGCCAATATGGGCATCCAGGTCCCGCTATTGGTTATTGACCGGAGACGTGTCTCGGTCATGTCTACATTGTTCTCAAACCCGTAGGGTCCGCACGCTTAAGGTAACGATGACAGTTATATTATGAGTTTATGCATTTTGATGTACCGAAGGTTGTTCGGAGTCCCGGATGTGATCACGGACATGATGAGGAGTCTCGAAATGGTCGAGACGTAAAGATTGATATATTGGAAGCCTATGTTTGGATATCGGAAGTGTTCCGGGTGAAATCGAGATTTTACCGGAGTACCGGGAGGTTACCGGAACCCCCCGGGAGCCATATGGGCCTTAATGGGCTTTAGTGGAAAGGAGAAAGGGGCAGACCAAGGTGGCTGCACACCTCCCCCCTCCCCTAGTCCTATTAGGACTAGGAGAGGTGGCCAGCCCCCCTCTTCCTCTTTCTCCCTCGGGGAATCCTAGTCCAACTAGGATTGGGGGGGAGTCCTACTCCCGGAAGGAGTAGGACTCCTCCTGCGCCCTCCTCCTGGCCGGCGCCCCCCTCCCCCTTGGCTACTTTATATACTGAGGCAGAGGCACCCCAGAAACACACAAGTTGATCCACGTGATCTATTCCTTAGCCGTGTGCGGTGCCCCCAGCCACCATATTCCTCGATAATACTGTAGCGGAGTTTAGGCGAAGCTCTGCTGCTATAGTACATCAAGATCGTCACCACGCCGTCGTGCCGACGGAACTCTTCCCCGACACTTTGCTGGATCGGAGTCCGAGGATCGTCATCGAGCTGAACGTGTGCTCAAACTCGGAGGTGCCGTAGTTTCGGTGCTTGATCGGTTGGATCGTGAAGACGTACGACTACTTCCTCTACGTCGTGTCAGCGCTTCCGCAGTCGGTATGCGTTGGGTACGTAGACAACACTCTCCCCTCTCGTTGTTATGCATCACATGATCTTGCGTGTGCGTAGGATTTTTTTTGAAATTACTACGAAACCCAACAGTGGCATCCGAGCCTAGGTTATTTATGTTGATGTTATATGCACGAGTAGAACACAAGTGAGTTGTGGGCGATATAAGTCATACTGCCTACCAGCATGTCATACTTTGGTTCGGCGGCATTGTTGGAAGAGACGACCCGGACCAACATTACGCGTACGCTTACGCGAGACCGGTTCCCCCGACGTGCTTTGCACACAGGTGGCTTGCGGGCGACTGTCTCTCCAACTTTAGTTGAACCAAGTATGGCTACGCCCGGTCCTTGCGAAGGTTAAAACGGAGTCTATTTGACAAACTATCGTTGTGGTTTTGATGCGTAGGTGAGATTGGTTCTTGCTTAAAGCCCGTAGCAGCCACGTAAAACTTGCAACAACAAAGTAGAGGACGTCTAACTTGTTTTTGCAGGGCATGTTGTGATGTGATATGGTCAAGGCATGATGCTGAATTTTATTGTATGAGATGATCATGTTTTGTAACCGAGTTATCGGCAACTGGCAGGAGCCATATGGTTGTCGCTTTATTGTATGCAATGCAATCGCGATGTAATGCTTTACTTTATTACTAAACGGTAGTGATAGTCGTGGAAGCATAAAGAGTGGCGAGACGACAACGATGCTACGATGGAGATCAAGGTGTCACGCCGGTGACGATGGTGATTATGACGGTGCTTCGGAGATGGAGATCACAAGCACAAGATGATGATGGCCATATCATATCACTTATATTGATTGCATGTGATGTTTATCTTTTTATGCATCTTATCTTGCTTTGATTGACGGTAGCATTATAAGATGATCTCTCACTAAATTATCAAGAAGTAATCTCCCTGAGTATGCACCATTGCCAAAGTTCGTCGTGCCCAGACACCACGTGATGATCGGGTGTGATAAGCTCCACGTCCATCTACAATGGGTGCAAGTCAGTTTTGCACACGTAGAATACTCAGGTTAAACTTGACGAGCCTAGCATATGCAGATATGGCCTCGGAACACGGAGACCGAAAGGTCGAGCGTGAATCATATAGTAGATATGATCAACATAACGATGTTCACCATTGAAAACTACTCCATCTCACGTGATGATCGGTTATGGTTTAGTTGATTTGGATCACGTAATCACTTAGAAGATTAGAGGGATGTCTATCTAAGTGGGAGTTCTTAAGTAATTTGATTAATTGAACTTAAACTTATCATGAACTTAGTACCTGATAGTATCTTGCTTGTTTATGTTGATTGTAGATAGATGGCTCGTGCTGTTGTTCCGTTGA
Source organism: Triticum dicoccoides (assembly GCF_002162155.2). Lineage (NCBI taxonomy): Eukaryota > Viridiplantae > Streptophyta > Magnoliopsida > Poales > Poaceae > Triticum > Triticum dicoccoides. The sequence goes on along the minus strand of NC_041390.1, from coordinate 37,238,721 downwards.
ATTTTAATGCATTCCTTGAGAAAGCAAAGTTGAAAGATGATGGTAGCAATTATACGGACTGGGTCCGTAACTTGAGGATTATCCTCATTGCTGCTCAGAAGAATTACGTCCTAGAAACACCGCTGGGTGCCAGGCCTGCTGCTGGAGCAACACCAGATGTTATGAACGTCTGGCAGAGCAAAGCTGATGACTACTCGATAGTTCAGTGTGCCATGCTTTACGGCTTAGAATCAGGACTTCAACGACGTTTTGAACGTCATGGAGCATATGAGATGTTCCAGGAGTTGAAGTTAATATTTCAAGCAAATGCCCGGATTGAGAGATATGAAGTCTCCAATAAGTTCTATAGCTGCAAGATGGAGGAGAACAGTTCTGTCAGTGAGCATATACTCAAAATGTCTGGGTATAATAATCACTTGATTCAATTGGGAGTTAATCTTTCGGATGATTACATCATTGACAGAATTCTCCAATCACTGCCACCAAGCTACAAGAGCTTCGTGATGAACTATAATATGCAAGGGATGAACGAGACTATTCCCGAGCTCTTCGCAATGCTGAAAGCTGCGGAGGTAGAAATCAAGAAGGAGCATCAAGTGTTGATGGTTAACAAGACCACTAGTTTCAAGAAAAAGGGCAAAGGGAAGAAGAAGGGGAACTTCAAGAAGAACAGCAAGCAAGTTGCTACTCAGGAGAAGAAACCCAAGTCTGGACCTAAGCCTGAAACTGAGTGCTTCTACTGCAAGCAAACTGGTCACTGGAAGCGGAACTGCCCCAAGTATTTGGCGGATAAGAAGGATGGCAAGGTGAACAAAGGTATATGTGATATACATGTTATTGATGTGTACCTTACTAGAGCTCGCAGTAGCACCTGGGTATTTGATACTGGTTCTGTTGCTAATATTTGCAACTCGAAACAGGGACTACAGAATAAGCGGGCACTGGCAAAGGACGAGGTGACGATGCGCGTGGGAAACGGTTCCAAAGTCGATGTGATCGCGGTCGGCACGCTACCTCTACATCTACCTTCGGGATTAATATTAGACCTAAATAATTGTTATTTGGTGCCAGCGTTGAGCATGAACATTATATCTGGATCTTGTTTAATGCGAGACGGTTATTCATTTAAATCAGAGAATAATGGTTGTTCTATTTATATGAGTAATATCTTTTATGGTCATGCACCCTTGAAGAGTGGTCTATTCTTATTGAATCTCGATAGTAGTAATACACATATTCATAATGTTGAAGCCAAAAGATGTAGAGTTGATAATGAAAGTGCAACTTATTTGTGGCACTGTCGTTTAGGTCATATCGGTGTAAAGCACATGAAGAAACTCCATACTGATGGACTTTTGGAACCACTTGATTATGAATCACTTGGTACTTGCGAACCGTGCCTCATGGGCAAGATGACTAAAACACCGTTCTCCGGTACTATGGAGAGAGCAACAGATTTGTTGGAAATCATACATACCGATGTATGTGGTCCGATGAATATTGAGGCTCGTGGCGGATATCGTTATTTTCTCACCTTCACAGATGATTTAAGCAGATATGGGTATATCTACTTAATGAAACATAAGTCTGAAACATTTGAAAAGTCCAAAGAATTTCAGAGTGAAGTTGAAAATCATCGTAACAAGAAAATAAAGTTTCTGCGATCTGATCGTGGAGGAGAATATTTGAGTTACGAGTTTGGTGTACTTTTGAAAAACTGTGGAATAGTTTCGCAACTCACGCCACCCGAAACACCACAACGTAATGGTGTGTCCGAACGTCGTAATCATACTTTACTAGATATGGTGCGATCTATGATGTCTCTTACAGATTTACCGCTATCGTTTTGGGGTTATGCTTTAGAGACGGTCGCATTCACGTTAAATAGGGCACCATCAAAATCCGTTGAGACGACACCTTATGAACTATGGTTTGGCAAGAAACCAAAGTTGTCGTTTCTTAAAGTTTGGGGCTGCGATGCTTATGTGAAAAAGCTTCAACCTGATAAGCTCGAACCCAAATCGGAGAAATGTGTCTTCATAGGATACCCAAAGGAGACTATTGGGTACACCTTCTATCACAGATCCGAAGGCAAGACATTCGTTGCTAAGAATGGATCCTTTCTAGGGAAGGAGTTTCTCTCGAAAGAAGTGAGTGGGAGGAAAGTAGAACTTGACGAGGTAACTGTACCTGCTCCCTTACTGGAAAGTAGTACATCACAGAAAACTGTTTCAGTGACACCTACACCAGTTAGTGAGGAAGCTAATGATAATAATCATGAAACTTCAGATCAAGATACTACTGAACCTCGTAGATAAACCAGAGTAAGATCCGCACCAGAGTGGTACGGTAATCCTGTTCTGGAAGTCATGCTACTAGATCATGATGAACCTACGAACTATGAAGAAGCGATGGTGAGCCCAGATTCCGCAAAGTGGCTTGAAGCCAAAAAATCTGAGATGGGATCCATGTATGAGAACAAAGTATGGACTTTGGTTGACTTGCCCGATGATCGGCAAGCAATTGAGAATAAATGGATCTTCAAGAAGAAGACTGACGTTGATGGTAATGTTACTATCTACAAAGCTCGACTTGTCGTGAAAGGTTTTCGATAAGTTTAAGGGATTGACTACGATGAGACTTTCTCACCTGTAGCAATGCTTAAGTCTGTCCGAATCGTGTTAGCGATTGCCGCATTCTATGATTATGAAATTTGGTAGATGGATGTCAAAACTGCATTCCTGAATGGATTTCTGGAAGAAGAGTTGTATATGATGCAACCGGAAGGTTTTGTCGATCCAAAGGGAGCTAACAAAGTGTGCAAGCTCCAGCGATCCATTTATGGACTGGTGCAAGCCTCTCGGAGTTGGAATAAACGCTTTGATAGTGTGATCAAAGCATTTGGTTTTATACAGACTTTCCGAGAAGCCTGTATTTACAAGAAAGTGAGTGGGAGCTCTGTAGCATTTCTGATATTATATGTGGATGACATATTACTAATTGGAAATGATATAGAATTTCTGGATAGCATAAAGGGATAGTTGAATAAGAGTTTTTCAATGAAAGACCTCGGTGAAGCTGCTTACATATTAGGCATTAAGATCTATAGAGATAGATCAAGACGCTTAATTGGACTTTCATAAAGCACATACCTTGACAAAGTTTTGAAGAAGTTCAAAATGGATCAAGCAAAGAAAGGGTTCTTGCCTGTGTTACAAGGTGTGAGGTTGAGTAAGACTCAATGCCCAACCACTGCAGAAGATAGAGAGAAAATGAAAGATGTTCCCTATGCTTCAGCCATAGGCTCTATCATGTATGCAATGCTGTGTACCAGACCTGATGTGTGCCTTGCTATAAGTTTAGCAGGGAGGTACCAAAGTAATCCAGGAGTGGATCACTGGACAGCGGTCAAGAACATCCTGAAATACCTGAAAAGGACTAAGGATATGTTTCTCGTATATGGAGGTGACAAAGAGCTCACCGTAAAAGGTTACATTGATGCAAGCTTTGACACTGATCCGGACGATTCTAAATCGCAAACCGGATACGTGTTTACATTAAACGGTGGAGCTGTCAGTGGGTGCAGTTCTAAACAAAGCATCGTAGCGGGATCTACATGTGAAGCGGAGTACATAGCTGCTTCAGAAGCAGCGAACGAAGGAGTCTGGATGAAGGAGTTCATATCCGATCTAGGTGTCATACCTAGTGCATCGGGTCCAATGAAAATCTTTTGTGACAATACTGGTGCAATTGCCTTGGCAAAGGAATCCAGATTTCACAAAAGGACCAAGCACATCAAGAGACGCTTCAACTCCATCCGAGATCTAGTCCAGGTGGGAGACATAGAGATTTGCAAGATACATACGGATCTAAATGTTGCAGACCCGTTGACTAAGCCTCTTCCACGAGCAAAACATGATCAGCACCAAGGCTCCATGGGTGTTAGAATCATTACAGTGTAATCTAGATTATTGACTCTCGTGCAAGTGGGAGACTGAAGGAAATATGCCCTAGAGGCAATAATAAAGTTATTATTTATTTCCTTATAATCATGATAAAGGTTTATTATTCATGCTAGAATTGTATTAACCGGAAATGTAATACATGTGTGAATACATAGACAAACAAAGTGTCACTAGTATGCCTCTACTTGACTAGCTCGTTAATCAAAGATGGTTATGTTTCCTGACCATGAACAATGAGTTGTTATTTGATTAACGAGGTCACATCGTTAGTTGAATGATCTGATTGACATGACCCATTCCATTAGCTTAGCACCCGATCGTTTAGTATGTTGCTATTGCTTTCTTCATGACTTATACATGTTCCTATAACTATGAGATTATGCAACTCCCGTTTGCCGGAGGAACACTTTGGGTGCTACCAAACATCACAACGTAACTGGGTGATTATAAAGGAGCATTACAGGTGTCTCCAAAGGTACATGTTGGGTTGGCGTATTTCGATATTAGGATTTGTCACTCCGATTGTCGGAGAGGTATCTCTGGGCCCTCTCGGTAATGCACATCACATAAGCCTTGCAAGCATTACAACTAATATGTTAGTTGTGAGATGATGTATTACGGAACAAGTAAAGAGACTTGCTGGTAACGAGATTGAACTAGGTATTGGATACCGACGATCGAATCTCGGGCAAGTAACATACCGATGACAAAGGGAACAACGTATGTTGTTATGCGGTCTGACCGATAAAGATCTTCGTAGAATATGTAGGAGCCAATATGGGCATCCATGTCCCGCTATTGGTTATTGACCGGAGACGTGTCTCGGTCATGTATACATTGTTCTCGAACCCGTAGGGTCCGCACGCTTAAGGTAACGATGACAGTTATATTATGAGTTTATGCATTTTGATGTACCGAAGGTTGTTCGGAGTCCCGGATGTGATCACGGACATGACGAGGAGTCTCGAAATGGTCGAGACGTAAAGATTGATATATTGGAAGCCTATGTTTGGATATTGGAAGTGTTCCGGGTGAAATCGGGATTTTACCGGAGTACCGGGAGGTTACCGGAACCCCCCGGGAGCCATATGGGCCTTAATGGGCTTTAGTGGAAAGGAGAAAGGGGCAGCCCAAGGTGGCTGCGCGCCTCCCCCCTCCCCTAGTCCTATTAGGACTAGGAGAGGTGGTCGGCCCCCCTCTTCCTCTTTCCCCCTCGAGGAATCCTAGTCCAACTAGGATTGGGGGGGAGTCCTACTCCCGGAAGGAGTAGGACTCCTCCTGCGCCCTCCTCCTGGCCGGCACCCCCTCCCCCTTGGCTCCTTTATATACTGAGGCAGAGGCACCCCAGAAACACACAAGTTGATCCACGTGATCTATTCCTTAGCCGTGTGTGGTGCCCCCAGCCACCATATTCCTCGATAATACTGTAGCGGAGTTTAGGCGAAGCCCTGCTACTGTAGTACATCAAGATCGTCACCCCGACACTTTGCTGGATCAGCGTCCGGGGATCGTCATCGAGCTGAACGTGTGCTCGAACTCGGAGGTGCCGTAGTTTCGGTGCTTGATCGGTTGGATCGTGAAGACGTACGACTACTTCCTCTACGTCGTGTCAGCACTTCCGCAGTCGGTCTGCGTTGGGTATGTAGACAACACTCTCCCCTCTTGTTGCTATGCATCACATGATCTTGCATGTGCGTAGGAAATTTTTTGAAATTACTACGAAACCCAACACCCTCATCATCCTGATAAGCATATGAGGAACTCACATCGTCCCTCTGATGGTGAGATGAGGGGTCTGATGGTGTACCAGACCTAGAGGCAGATGGTTCATCAATTTCGGGATCACGGCAACCGAGAAGATTTGATAACCGCCTTAACTTCCTGGCCTGACGCTGTAACATGAACAAGTGTGGAAGATATGAAACTCCGCAACATAGACTACCTCTCATAGTGAATGCGATTTGTACCTTGAGGAATGCTCGTAGTGGACCATCATCATTGCCTTTTCCAACCGGTGTTTCCTCCAGAATAGACTGGCTCTCATCAGCTGCTTTCTTGATCTCGGTGCGCTGCGGATGAGAAAGAATAAACACGTTAGCCATTCAAACATGTGTAATACGGCCAACGGGAAAGTAAAGAAGAAACACTTTACCACATAGTTAATCACCGGAACAGCAGGGACTCCATGCCCTACCCTGACATCTCTGTTGTACTTCCCCTTTGATAGATCCTTAAAGTTTACGGGTTCTTCAAGAATATCCTCATTATATGCCGGCGGGCATATCTCAACTCGAGTATTTTTCAAGAAGCCATCGTATGTAGTTATCAAAAGCAAGTGGACTATGCTCACGAAGCTTGGCGCGTGCACTGCTACGAGCTTCCTCCACACAAAGCTGGAAGCGGGTAACATACAAAGCATGATGCTTGTCCCAGTCCTTTATCTTCCGCTGCCTTCTCCTGTCCAACCTACATGGTACAAAACCAAACATTAGCAAAATCAAGGAGTGACGATGCTTAGTCAATACGGTTCATGTTGTCTTACCTATGAAGTGCTTTGTCCGTATCCACCCATTCCGGCGGGTGAGGCTGGAAAAGACCAAACTGACGAGACAGGCGATGTGGCAAATGTAACTCAACAGCCCAGTTGCATATCAGTGGGCACCGCATACGCCAGAGATCCCTATCCCGCAAGCACATAGGGTTGATGGTAAACTCCGGGGTGTACCCAAGTCTATCATCGGCGCCATATGGCTGCCATTCCACCTATGAAATAGGGCGACAATGCAAAATTGGTGAATTTTTTCCAGGCAAACATGAGAAATGACTGAAGTAATGACCTCGTTACCTGCTCATGCGTAATCGTGTCCAACTCGGCAACGTACTTCTGGTACATGAGATTGACATCGTTCGTCATCTCGGAAACCACATCCCACTTGTAAGCCCAAGTGGGGCGCCGTAATTCGTCATCTTCATCTTCATACCAAGGATTAAACCTGACGCTCTTCGGGCGTCCAACAGGCAGACGCTCCCAGCTCCATACAGAAAGTAGAAGCATATTACCACCAATGCCTGCACTATCTGTGATCCTGCAACACGCATCGTCCAGCTGCATATGAAAGAAAAACAATGTTAACTTGACAGCAAGCTTGCATTGCTAATGAAGAAATGAGTTGATCACAAAACAGACCAACTACCTGTCGGTACAAGTAGGCAAGAGTCGCTGAACCCCAGCTCCATTTGCTATCGAAGACGGTCAACGCCTTCAGCCACATCCATGGAGCGTTCTTGCCAGTGGAGTCAGGAAACAAAGTCCTCGACACAACATACCACATGTAGACACGAGCATGTGTCTGGATCACGTCATCAGTGGCATCCGGAGGGCACGTCGCAAAGTGAGTTTGAATCCACGTGAAAGCAGCTCCGGATGCTTTCCTTTCCTTCTTCTTCTTCTCTTCAACCTCCTCTACATCAGCCTCAGCCTCAGTAGGAGCCATACCGATAAGAGCAATCATCTGCTCGCGCCACCCATCAGAATCGGTGCTCATAATAGAGGCATCCCGTCGATAGCAAGACCGGTGATCAACGAGACATCCTCGAGCGTCACGGTCATCTCCCCAGTCCGAAGATGGAAACTATGCGTCTCCGGCCTCCACCGATCAGCAAGAGCGGACACCAGTGGAGCGTTCAGATTCGGCGTGGACCGGCTGACCAACTGAATCCACGGGAGTAGTCCTGCCTGCTTGATGTACAGTGTGTACCGCTCATCGTAAGGCATGGCAGGACCAGAGACCCCGTGATACCGAATCTTCAAAGGTTCAAGCTTCTGCAAAAAACAAGTAATGACAAATCTTAGGGCATGTAAATTTCAACTTAAGGCAAAATATTTAGATTACTCGTTATTACCATCTCCTTCTCGCGCATCATGTAGGCCCGGTGTTTCGTGTCGTAGACATCGTCGAGAAGCCAAACCATCCTTACAAAGTTCAAACAATAAACATATATGAGTTCATCTTCATCTCAAATATCGGTATACACTAAACATCTAATATGTGTTCAATTACAAGAATCTCAACATCTCCTTCTCACACAATGAATATGTCATATGTGTTCAAATAAACTCAACATCTAATATTTCAAATAAAATCAACATCTAATATATATCTAAAAAACAGATCATATATCTCTACAAAACTCAACATCTCATTGTTATCTATATAAATA
>NC_041390.1:37175882-37230205 GCF_002162155.2 Triticum dicoccoides | reverse complement strand
TCAAATCTTGGTCAAATCTCTAAAATGGCAACAAATTTACGGAAGAAAAGAAAGGGAACGGAGGAGTTTACCTAGTAGGATGGATTGGAGATCGAATCCACGGATCAAATCTTCAGATCTGAGAGGGATGTGGGGGGGGGGATTCGATGGGGGCGCCGCCGCTGCTCTTTGTCCAGAGAGCGGAGAGGGGGAAGAACTGCCTGGCCGGGCTGGGCCGATGCGCTTTAACTCACTGTGCAGCGCCCAAGAGCTAGGCGCTGCACATTACAAGTGTGGCGCCTAAGTCTGAGGCGCTGCAGTGCTGTCTGTGGGGCCGCAACTGGACCAGGGCTGCCACGCTGGCACGAGGTGCGACGCCCAAGAGAGAGGCGCTGCATAGTAGTGTGTGGCGCCCAGCTGTCAGGCGCCACACAAAAGGGTCAGCAGAGTGAAATTTTTTCGGAACGAGGTCAGTTTGTGATTTGATTTGGACCTCAGGTCAAATATGTGATTTCTGCCTGGGCCGGGGGTAGCTATGCGCACTGGAGTTGTGCAGGCTCAAATCGGGAGGAGGGTGGGGGCAAGACCACTATGTTATCCTTGGCGAGGGGGTGGGAAGCTGATATCGATGCGGCTTTGTACATTGGTTCGCGGTGTCACGAAATTCAGGAACCGAGATTGCTATGCGTGTTTCTTAATTGATTTTGGAAATGGCGGACTCAATATGTTGGACCACCGGGAGTTTGATAGGTTGGTGAAGAGGGGAGGCGTCGGTGATCCCCTCTAGTTTCAGGCTCTACAAGGAGATGCACGTCCCTGACTTTCATATGTGCATCCTAAATGGCGGATGTGAAAGATAAAATCAATTTCTGCACGCAACGCGTGCAACCTTATGTAAATATTGGAACTTTTTGGCGGTTACCCTGGATGTAGCGATGAACTTCCGAGGCAAATTTCTGCAATTTATGTTTGGCTTCTGAAGTTGCATATGACCACGGACGAAGATGACCCAAAAATCAAAGTTGTTCGTTTCGAAATGAACAACTTCCATGTTATAACCTTTTTCATTTGAGACCATTTTAGTTACGTTTTTTGCCATGTCAAAATTTGGTGCCAAAAGAGGCAAACCCATAACACCATTTTTTTTCCTTGGCTATGATTTATGTATTCTTGTTCGGGCCATAATAACCAAATTGTTTGCCTTATTTTCATAGTTTTTTTATTGCCTAGAAATAATAGAGATGCTTTATTTCTTAAGAGGTAGAGCCATATCCAAAACAATGTTAGTTTCACTTTAATTCAGCCTATCCTTGCCTGCATCAAATCTATGTTGCTTTTTTTCCTTTGCGAGGAGGTGGAAAAGTTCATTTGTTAAGATAACTCATGAAAGGATTGAAATTCAAATGTTAGCCAACCGATGGAAACCTTGGGCACTCACCATCAAAGAGGAGAAAACCGGAGAAAAACATGGCCCGGTAGCAAAATAGCAGTTGACAAAGTACTAGCACAAGATGATTGTAAGATGTTTTTTGCCTTCTCACGTCAGTACAAGTTAGCCAGCTTTTATGCTGAGCAATGGTCAATTCTATAACCATTTGACTGGACTAAAATTCTGCCATCCTGCAGAGTTTTAGAACACAGATGAGTATGAATGATGAAAGAAAAACACTTACATTCAGAGAATGTTTCTGCACAACCCAAAATTGTCACTGACAACAAAAAATCAAAACGTGGTATGAAGTTTGAGACCGAAATTTTTTGGAGCCCATTCAGCAAAAGATCAAAACGAACTGAAAGAGCCATCATTGATGTTCTTGCCGAGAAAGTTCAGAATGTACAGGAAAAAGCCAAGGGGTAAAGTCGTATGGAGAGATGCAGCACAACTTCCATTGCATTCAGATTCGTTTCTTGCAAGAAGCAACAATCCCATTACATTCAGATCCATCACCTTCCACTAACTACACAGACTGATGGAACAGCAACGCACGAACTCAGAAACGAAACCATAGCACCAGAACAATAGCAGCAGCAGCTGGCAGAGTCGACTCGATGGAGCAGCAGCGGGCGCAGGTCAGCCGCCGAATCCGTAGAGGGTGCGGCCCTGGCGCTTGAGCGCGTAGACGACGTCCATGGCGGTGACGGTCTTGCGGCGGGCGTGCTCGGTGTAGGTGACGGCGTCGCGGATGACGTTCTCCAGGAAGATCTTGAGCACGCCGCGGGTCTCCTCGTAGATCAGCCCCGAGATGCGCTTCACGCCGCCCCGCCGCGCCAGACGACGGATGGCCGGCTTGGTGATGCCCTGGATGTTGTCGCGCAGCACCTTCCGATGACGCTTGGCGCCGCCCTTGCCCAGCCCCTTCCCGCCCTTGCCACGGCCGGACATGGTTGACGGCTTGGAGCTGACTGAGATGGAAACGGAGGAGGAGCGGTGGTGGCGGCGGCTGGTGGGAGGATTGGGATGAATGGAAGGGGGATTTAACAGGGGAGGAGTGTGCGGCCTGCCGTTGGATCAGCACGGGATTGGACGGTCAAGATGGCAATCCGCGAGAGAGGTGGCGCGGATCGGTGACGTGGCTCTCAATTTTCGTTGTGCGTTCAGGCGGGCGGCAGCTCAAATTTTCGATGTTGCCGGTTCCAAGAGTGCTTCGTGCGTTCGTTCATCATCCGTTCGAAGCTTGAGTAGCACGGATGAAATTACATGTAGCACGATCACATATACTATATGTGCTCCATTCGGTGAAAGATCATGATCATTATAGCAACTCCAACGGGCCGATCCAAACGGACAGCGTATTTGTCCGTTTTGTGTTCGTTTGGGTCGGCCGCCCGCCCGGCGTCCGTCCAGTTTTACATTTGGGACGGCAGTGCGCCCAACGCGCTGAATCATTTCATATCCGCATTCAACTTTTAAATAAAAAAGGCCCGCGGCTGATCATGCCAGCGGGCATGTCTCATGCCGGCACCATGCCAGCGCCGACATACAATGCCGGTTTCAGAAAATATCACCATAGTTCATGCTGGCGCACTCGTCAGCCGGCCGGCACACATGCCAGCACACAAAAAAGGGTGGGACTTGAGTTCGACCACGCCATCGCGGCTCCCGTGGTGCCGGCATACAAAAAAGATGGCCCTCGCTGTCATAGATCACTCGTCGTCGAACTTGAGCATGTCGGCCTGCATCTTCTCGAACCACGGCCTCTTCCTTGGCGACACGGTGTTGAGATCCACCGTCATGATCTCCACCCCGGTCATCATGCTCGCGAGAGCCACTTCTTTCGCCTTGGTCTTGGCGTTGGCGGCCTCGATCTCTAGCATCTTGGCTTGCTTCTCCGCCTCGAGCTCGAACATCTTTGCTTGCTTCTCGGCGTCAAGATCAAGCCTCCTCCTTTGGATCTCCATGAAAGCATCCATTTGCTCCGCCTTGAAACGTCGGCGCTCCTCCTCCCTTGAGTCCTTCTTATTCATCATGCTGCCCACGTTTGCGACAAGGCATTGGTGGCCGCATCTCGCTTGTCCTCCTTCTTGGAGTTGGTCTTCCCCTGCGGCCGTGCCGGCTCGCCCTCCCCAACATCCTCCACGGCTTTCTTCCCCCCACATGCCTTGAGTGCGGCATATTGCGCCTTGAACTTCTCCTCGTCTTTGATGACCCGATAACAACGGGAGAGGTTGAAGCACTTGCCATTCTGTTGAACCTTGAATGCCTCCAAAGCTTGAAATGCCTACAAAATGTTTCCATGCAAGCATATGGGCAAGTGATATGCAAATGAACATGTAAAGGATGATCTTGATGACACAAAAAAGGGCGGCTTGCATGCTATCATACCATGTCTTGCATGCCGATGCCACTCACGGGGAGGGCCTTGACGCTCTCTAAGGGTGGCGCAAAACTTGTTGCACTCTTGTTGGGTCACCCTCCACCGCTTGGAAATGGAGACCCACCCGCGCGTGCTCACAAATTGGTAAGGTGGAAACTTCTTGCGCTCATGAAACTCTCGGTGCACACGAGCCCAAAAGGTTGAATGCTTTTGCTCGGCGCCCGTCTTTGGGTCTTGTCCAATGTCTCGCCAACACTCGCAAAGAAGCTTGTCCTCATAACAACATACGTTGTTCCCTTTGTCATCGGTGTGCTACTTGCCCGAGATTCGATCATCGGTATCTCAATACCTAGTTCAATCTCGTTACCGGCAAGTCCCTTTACTCGTTTCGTAATGCAACATTCCGTAACTAACTCATCAGTCACATTGCTTGCAAGGCTTATAGTGATGCGCATTACCGAGAGGGCCCAGAGATACCTCTCCGACAATCGGAGTGACAAATCCTAATCTCTATCTATGGCAACTCAACGAACACCATCGGAGACACCTGTAGAGCACCTTTATAATCACCCAGTTACATTGTGACGTTTGGTAACACACAAAGTGTTCCTCCGACATTCGGGAGTTGCATGATCTCATAGTCATAGGAACATGTATAAGTTACGGAGAAAGCAATAACAACAAACCAAACGGTCATCGTGCTAAGCTAACGGTTGGGTCAAGTCAATCATATAATTCTCTAATGATGTGATCTCGTTAATCAAATGATAACTCATGTCTATGGTTAGGAAACATAACCACCATTGAATCAATGAGCTAGTTAAGTAGAGGCATACTAGTGACATTATGTTTGTCTATGTATTCACACATGTACTAAGTTCCGGTTAATAAAATTATAACATGAATAATAAACATTTATCATGATATAAGGAAATATAAATAACAAATTTATTATTGCCTCTAGGACTTATTTCATTCAGTCTCCCACTTGCAATAGAGTCAATAATCTAGTTCACATCGTCATGTGATTTAACACCAATAGTTCACATCTCCATGTGACTAACACCCAAAGGGTTTACTAGAGTCAATAATCTAGTTCACATCGCTACGTGATTAACACCCAAAGAGCGATCATGTTTTGCTTGTGAGAGAAATTTAGTCAACGGGTCTGCCACATTCAGAGTCGTATGTATTTTGCAAATTTTCTATGTCTACAATGCTTTGCATGGAGCTACTCTAGCTAATTGCTCCCACTTTCGATATGTATCTAGATCGAGACTTAGAGTCATCCAGATCGGTGTCAAAGCTTGCATCAACGTAACTCTTTATGACGAACTCTTTGTCACCTCCATAACCGAGAAACATTTCCTTATTCCACTAAGGATTTTTTTTGACCGTTGTCCAGTGATCCACTCTTAGATCACTATTGTACCCTCTTGCCAAACTTATGGTGAGGTACACAATAGGTCTGGTACACAGCATAGCATACTTTATAGAACCTATGACTGAGGCATATGGAATGACTTTTCATTCTCTTTCTATTTTCTGCCGTGGTCGGGTTTTGAGTCTTTACTCAACTTCACACCTTGCAACACATGCAAGAACTCCTTCTTTGACTTTTCCATTTTGACCTACTTCACAATCTTGTCAAGGTATGTACTCATTGAAAATATATCAAGCATCTTGATCTATCTCTATAGATCTTGATGCTCAATATGTAAGTAGCTTCATCGAGGTCTTTCTTTGAAAAACTCTTTTTTCAAACACTCCTTTATGCTTTCCAGAAAATTCTACATTATTTCCGATCAACAATATGTCATTCACATATACTTATCAGAAATGATGTAGTGCCCCCACTCACTTTCTTGTAAATACAGGCTTCACCGCAAGTCTGTATAAAATCATATGCTTTGATCACTTTATCAAAGTATATATTCCAACTCCGAGATGCTTGCACCAGTCCATAGATGGATCGCTGGAGCTTGCACACTTTGTTAGCACCTTTGGGATTGACAAAACCTTCTTGTTGCATCATATACAACTCTTCTTTAAGAAATCCATTAAGGAATGCAGTTTTGACATCCATTTGCCAGATTTCATAAAATGTGGCAATTTCTAACATGATTCGGACAGACTTAAGCATCGCTACGAGTGAGAAAATATCTTCGTAGTCAACATCTTGAACTTGTCGAAAACCTTTTGCGACAATTCGCGCTTTGTAGATAGTAACACTACTATCAGTGTCCGTCTTCCTCTTGAAAATCCATTTATTCTTAATGGCTCACCGATCAACGGGCAAGTCAATCAAACTCCATACTTTGTTCTAATACATGGATCTCATCTCAGATTTCATGGCTTCAAGCCATTTCGTGGAATCTGGGCTCATCATCGCTTCCTCGTAGTTCGTAGGTTCGTCATGGTCAAGTAACATGACCTCCAGAACAGGATTACCGTACTACTCTGGTGCGGAATGTATTCTGGTTGACCTACGAGGTTTGGTAGTAACTTGATCTGAAGTTTCATGCTCACCATCATTAACTTCCTCACTAATTGGTGTAGGAATCACTAGAACTGATTTCTCTGATGAACTATTTTCCAATTCGGGAGAAGGTACAATTACCTCATCAAGTTTTACATTCCTCCCAATCACTTCTTTCGAGAGAAACTTCTTCTCTAGAAAGGATCCATTCTTAGCAACGAATATCTTGGCTTCGGATCTGTGATATAAGGTGTACCCAACAGTTTCCTTTGGGTATCCTATGAAGACACATTTCTTCGATTTGGTTCGAACTTATCAGGTTGAAACTTTTTCACATAAGCATCATAGCCCCAAACTTTAAGAAACGACGACTTAGGTTTCTTGCTAAACCACAGTTCATATGGTGTCGTCTCAAAGGATTTAGATGGTGCCCTGTTTAACGTGAATGCAGCTGTATCTAATGCATAACCCCAAAACGATAGTGATAAATCGCTAAGAGACATCATAGATCGCACCATATATAATAAAGTACGGTTATGACGTTCGGACACACCATTACGTTGTGGTGTTCTAGGTGGCGTGAGTTGCGAAACTATTCCGCATTGTTTCAAATGAAGACCAAACTCGTAACTCAAATATTCTCCTCCACGATCAGATCGCAGAAACTTTATTTTCTTGTTACGATGATTTTCCACTTCACTCTGAAATTCTTTGAACTTTTCAAATGTTTCAGACTTATGTTTCATCAAGTAGATATACTCATATCTTCTCAAATCATCTGTGAAGATCAGAAAATAACGATACCCGCCGCAAGCCTCAACACTCATCGGATTGCATACATCAGTATGTATTATTCTCAATAAGTCAGTTCTTGCTCCATTGTTCCGGAGAACGGAGTTTTAGTCATCTTGCCCACGAGGCATGGTTCTCAAGCATCATATGATTCATAATCAAGTGATTCCAAAAGCCCATCTGCATGGAGTTTCTTCATGCACTTTACACCAATATGACCTAAACAGCAGTGCCACATATAAGTTGCACTATCATTATTAACTTTGCATCTTTTGGCTTCAATATTATGAATATGTGTATTACTACAATCGAGATTCAATAAACCATTCATTTTAAATGTATGACCATAGAAGGTTTTATTCATGTAACAGAACAACAATTATTCTTTGACTTAAATGAATAACCGTATTGCAATAAACATGATCCAATCATATTATGCTCAACGGAAACACCAAATAACATTTATTTAGGTTCAACACTAATCCCGAAGGTAGAGGGAGTATGCGATGGTGATCTTATCAACCATGGAATCTCTTCCAACACACACCGTCACTTTGCCCTCAACTAGTCTCTCTTCATTTTGTAACTCCTGTTTCGAGTTACTAATCTTAGCAACTGAATCGTATCAAATACCTAGGGGTTACTATGAACACTAGTGAAGTACACATCAATAATCTGTATATCAGATATACCTTTGTTCACTTTGCCATCCTTCTTATCCGCCAAGTATTTGGGGTAGTTCTGCTTCCAGTGATCATTTCCTTTGCAGTAGAAGCACTTAGTTTTAGGCTTGGGTCTAGCTTTGGGCTTCTTCATGGGAGTGGAAACTTGCTTGCCATTCTTCTTGAAGTTCCCTTTCTTTCCCTTGCCCTTTTACTTGAAACTAGTGGTCTTGTCAACCATCAACACTTGATACTTTTCTTGATTTCTACCTTCGCCGATTTTAGCATCGCGAAGAGCTCAGGAATCATTTTCGTCATCCCTTACATATTATAGCTTATCACGAAGTTCCAGTAACTTGGCAATAGTGACTAGAGAACTTTGTCAATCACTATCTTATCTGGAATAATAACTCCCACTTGATTCAAGCGATTATAGTACTCAGACATTCTGAGCACATGCTCATTGGTTGAGCTATTCTCCTCCATCTTGTAGGCAAAGTACTTGTCAGAGGTCTCATACCTCTCGACTCGGGCATGAGTTTGAAATACCAATTTCAGCTCTTGGAACATATTATATGCTCCGTGGCATTCAAAACGTCTTTGAAGTCCCGGTTCTAAGCCGTAAAGTATGGCACACTAAACTATCAAGTAGTCATCATACCAAGCTTTGCCAAACGTTCATAACGTCTGCATCTGCTCCTGCAATAGGTCCGTCACCTAGCGGTGCATCAAGGACATAATTCTTCTGTGCAGCAATGAGGATAATCCTCAGATCACTAAGCTAGTCTGCATCATTGCTACTAACATCTTTCAACATAGTTTTCTCTAGGAACATATCATAAATAAAACGGAGAAGCTATATGCGAGCAATTGATCTACAACATAGATATGCAAATACTATCAGGACTAAGTTCATGATAAATTAAAGTTCAATTAATCATATTACTTAAGAACTCCCACTTAGATAGACATCCCTCTAATCATCTAAGTGATCACGTGATCCATATCAACTAAACCATGTCCAATCATCACGTGAGATGGAGTAGCTTTCAATGGTGAACATCGCTATGTTGATCATATCTACTATATGATTCACGCTCGACCTTTCAGTCTCAGTGTTCCGAGGCCATATCTGCCTATGCTAGGCTCGTCAAGTTTAACCCGAGTATTCTATGTGTGCAAAACTGGCTTGCACCCGTTGTATGTGAACGTAGAGCTTATCACACCCGATCATCACGTGGTGTCTCGGCACGACAAACTGTCGCAATGGTGCGTACTCAGGGAGAACACTTATACCTTGAAATTTAGTGAGAGATCATCTTATAATGCTACCGCCATACTAAGCAAAATAAGAACCATAAAAGATAAACATCACATGTAATCAAAATATGTGACATGATATGGCCATCATCATGATCTCCATCGTCACCGGCATGACACCATGATCTTCATCATCTTGATCTTTATCAACGTGTCGTCACATGGTCGTCTCGCCAACTATTGCTTTTACAACTATTGCTATCGCATAATGATAAAGTAAAGCAATTATATGGCGCTTGCATCTTATGCAATAAAGAGACAACCATAAGGCTCCTGCCAGTTGCCGATAACTTTAACAAAACATGATCATCTCATACAATAAAATTTAGCATCATGTCTTGACCATATCACATCACAACATACCCTGCAAAAACAAGTTAGACGTCCTCTACTTTGTTGTTGCAAGTTTTACGTGGCTGCTACAGGCTGAGCAAGAACCGTCCTTACCTACGCATCAAAAACCACAACGCGGTATAGTGATTTTTTTGATCTTCAAAAAGAACCCTGTTCATTGAATCCGATTAAACTAAAGTTGGAGAAACCGACACCCACCAGCCACCTGTGTGCGAAGCACGTCGGTAGAACCAGTCTCGCGTAAGCATACGCGTAATGTCCGTTTGAGCCGCTTCATCTAACAATACCGCTGAATCAAGAATCAACTAGTGACGGCAAGCAATATGTATATACCCACGCCCACAACTCCTTTGTGTTCTACTCGTGCATATAACATCTACGCATAGACCTGGCTCTGAGGCCACTGTTGGGGAACGCAGTAATTTCAAAAATTTCCTACGCACATGCAAGATCATGGTGATGCATAGCAACGAGAGGGAGAGTATTGTCTACGTACCCTCATAGATCGTAAACGGAAGCGTTATGACAACACGGTTGATGCAGTCATATGTCTTCACGATCCGACCGATCCTAGTACCGAAAGTACGACACCTCCGCGATCTACACACGTTCAGCTCGGTGACGTCCCACGAACTCACGATTCAGTAGAGTGTTGAGAGAGAGCTTCGTCAGCATGACGGCGTGATGACGGTGATGATGATGCTACCGGAATAGGGCTTCGCCTAAGCACCGCTACAATAGGACCGAGGTGGATTATAGTGGAGGGGGGCACCGCACACGGCTAAGAGATCAATGATCAACTTGTGTGTCTATGGGGTGCCCCTGGCCACGTATATAAAGGATGGAGGGAGGAGGAGGCCGGCCCTCATAGGCGCGGCCAAAGTGTGGAGTCCTACTAGGACTCCCCGGTCCTAGTAGGATTCCACCTCCTACATGGAATAGGAAAAAGGGAAGGGAGAAGGAGAAGGAAGGAAGGGGGCGCCCCCTTCTCCTAGTCCAATTCGGACCAGTCCATGGGGAAGGGGCGCCGCCACCCATGAGGCCTTTCTCTCCTTTCTCGTATGGCCCATTAAGGCCCAATACGAATTCATGTAACTCTTTGGTACTCCGAAAAATACCCGAATCACTCGGAACCTTTCCGATGTCCGAATATAGCCTTCCAATATATTGATCTTTACGTCTCGGCCATTTCGAGGCTCCTCGTCATGTCCACGATCTCATCCGGGACTGCAAACAAACTTCGGTCATCAAATCACATTACTCATAATACAAATCGTCACAGAATGTTAAGCGTGCGGACCCTACGAGTTCGAGAACTATGTAGAAATGACCGAGACACATCTCTGGTCAATAACCAATAGCAAAACCTGGATGCTCATATTGGCTTCGACATATTCTAGGAAGATCTTTATCGGTCAAACTGCATAACAACATACGTTGTTCCCTTTGTCATCGGTCTGTTACTTGCCTGAGATTCGATCGTCGGTATCTCAATACCTAGTTCAATCTCGTTACCGGCAAGTCTCTTTACTCGTTCCGTAATGCAACATCCCATAACTAACTCATCAGTCACATTGCTTGCAAGGCTTATAGTGATGCGCATTACCGAGAGGGCCTAGAGATACCTCTCCGACAATCGGAGTGATAATCCTAATCTCGATCTATGCCAACTCAACAAACACCATCGGAGACACCTGCAGAGCACCTTTATAATCACCCAGTTATGTTGTGACGTTTGGTAGCACACAAAGTGTTCCTCCGGCATTCGGGAGTTGCATGATCTCATAGTCATAGGAACATGTATAAGTTATGGAGAAAGCAATAGCAACAAACTAAACAATCATCGTGCTAAGCTAACGGTTGGGTCAAGTCAATCACATCATTCTCTAATGATGTGATCTCTTAATCATATGACAACTCATGTCTATGGTTAGGAAACATAACCATCATTGATTCAACGAGCTAGTCAAGTAGAGGCATACTAGTGACATTCTGTTTGTCTATGTATTCACACATGTACTAAGTTTCCGGTTAATACAATTATATCATGAATAATAAACATTTATCATGATATAAGGAAATATAAGTAACAACTTTATTATTGCCTCTAGGGCATATTTCCTTCAGGGACTTCAATGACGTTTTGAACGTCATGGAGCATATGAGATGTTCTAGGAGTTGAAGTTAATATTTCAAGCAAATGCCCGGATTGAGAGATATGAAGTCTCCAATAAGTTCTATAGCTGCAAAATGGAGGAGAATAGTTCTGTCAGTGAGCATATACTCAGAATGTCTGGGTACCACAATCACTTGACTCAACTGGGAGTTAATCTTCCAATTGATAGTGTCATTGACAGAGTTCTTCAATCACTTCCACCAAGCTACAAGAGCTTCGTGATGAACTATAATATGCAAGGGATGGATAAGACGATTCCCGAGCTCTTCGCAATGCTAAAAGCTGCGGAGGTAGAAATCAAGAAGGAGCATCAAGTGTTGATGGTCAACAAGACCACCAGTTTCAAGAAAAAGGGTAAAGGGAAGAAGGGGAACTTCAAAAGGAATGACAAGCAAGTTGCTGCTCAAGTGAAGAAGCCCAAGTCTGGACCTAAGCCTGAGACTGAGTGCTTCTACTGCAAAGGGACTGGTCACTGGAAGCGGAACTGCCTCAAGTATTTGACAGAGAAGAAGGATGGCAAAGTGAAAGGTATATTTGATATACATGTTATTGATGTGTACATTACTAATGCTCGCGGTAGCGCCTGAGTATTTGATACTGGTTCTGTTGCTAATATTTGCAACTCAAAATAGGGGCTACGGATTAAGCGAATATTGTCTAAGGACGAGGTGACGATGTGCGTGGGAAATGGTTCCAAAGTCGATGTGATCGCCATCAACACGCTACCTCTACATCTACCTTCGGTATTAGTTTTAGACCTGGATAATTGTTATTTGGTGCCAGCGTTGAGCATGAACATTATATTTGGATCTTGTTTGATGCAAGACAATTATTCATTTAAATAAGAGAATAATGGGTGTTCTATTTATATGAATAATATCTTTTATGGTCATGCACCTTTGATGAGTGGTCTATTTTTACTAAATCTTGATAGTAGTGATACACATTTTCATAGTATTGAAGCCAAAAGATATAAGTTTAATAATAATAGTGGCACTGCCATTTAGGTCATATTGGTGTAAAGCACATGAAGAAACTCCATGCTGATGGGCTTTTGGAATCACTTGATGCTTGCGAACCATGCCTAATGGGCAAGATGACTAAAAATCCGTTCTCCGGAACAATGGAGCGAGCAACAGACTTGTTGGAAATAATACATACTGATGTATGCGGTCCGATGAGTGTTGATGCTCGTGGCTGGTATCGTTATTTTTTGACCTTCACAGATGATTTGAGCAGATATGGGTATATCTACTTGATGAAACATAAGTCTGAAACATTTGAAAAGTTCAAAGAATTTCAGAGTGAAGTGGAAAATTATCGTAACAAGAAAATAAAGTTTCTGCGATCTGATCGTGGAGGAGAATATTTGAGTTACGAGTTTGATCTTCATTTGAAACAATGCGAAATAGTTCCACAACTCACACCACCTAGAACACCACAGCGTAATGGTGTGTCCGAACATCGTAATCGTACTTTATTAGATATAGTCGATCTATGATGTCTATTACCGATTTACCGCTATCGTTTTGGGGTTATGCTTTAGAGACGGCTGCATTCACGTTAAATAGGGCACCATCGAAATCCGTTGAGATGACACCTTATGAACTGTGGTTTGGAAAGAAACCCAAGTTGTCATTTCTTAAAGTTTGGGGCTGCGATGCTTATGTGAAAAAGCTTCAACTGATAAGCTCGAACCCAAATCGGAGAAATGTGTCTTCATAGGATACCCAAAGGAGACTGTTGGGTACACCTTCTATCACAGATCCGAAGGCAAGATATTTGTTACTAAGAATGGATCCTTTCTAGAGAAGGAGTTTCTCTCAAAAGAAGTGAGTGGGAGGAAAGTAGAACTTGATGAAGTAATTGTACCTGCTCCCTTATTGGAAAGTAGTTCATCACAGAATCAGTTCCAGTGATTCCTACACCAATTAGTGAGGAAGCTAATGATGATGATCATGAACCTTCTGATCAAGTTACTACCGAACATCGTAGGTCAACTAGAGTAAGATCCGCACCAGAGTGGTACGGTAATCCTGTTCTGGAAGTCATGTTACTTGACCATGCCGAACCTATGAACTATGAGGAAGCGATGATGAGCCCAGATTCCGCAAAATGGCCTGAGGACATGAAATCTGAGATGGGATCCATGTATGAGAACCAAGTGTGGACTTTGGTTGACTTGCCCGATGATCGGCAAGCCATAGAGAATAAATGGATCTTCAAGAAGAAGATTGACGCTGATGGTAATGTTACTATCTACAAAGCTCGACTTGTTGCAAAAGGTTTTCGACAAGTTCAAGGAGTTGACTATGATGAGACCTTCTCACCCGTAGAGATGCTTAAGTCCGTCCGAATCATGTTAGCAATTGCCGCATTTTATGATTATGAAATCTGACAAATGGATGTCAAAACTGCATTCCTTAATGGATATCTTAAAGAAGAATTGTATATGATGCAACCAAAAGGTTTTGTCGATCCAAAAGGTGCCAACAAAGTGTGCAAGATCAGCGATCCATTTATGGACTGGTGCAAGCCTCTCGGAGTTGGAATAGACTCTTTGATAGTGTGATCAAAGCATATGGTTTTATACAGACTTTTGGAGAAGCCTGTATTTACAAGAAAGTGAGTGGGAGCTTTGTAGCATTTATGATATTATATGTGGATGACACATTGTTGATTGGAAATGATACTGAATTTCTGAATAGCATAAAAGGATACTTGAATAAGAATTTTTCAATGAAAGACCTTGGTTTATATATTGGGCATCAAGATCCATAGAGATAGATCAAGACGCTTAATTGGACTTTCACAAAGCACATACCTTGATAAAGTTTTGAAGAAGTTCAAAATGGATCAAGCAAAGAAAGTGTTCTTTCCTATGTTACAAGGTGTGAAGTTGAGTCAGACTCAATGCTCGACCAATGCAGAAGATAGAGAGAAAATGAAAGTCATCCCCTATGCATCAGCCATAGGTTCTATCATGTATGCAATGTTGTGTACTAGACCTGATGTGTGCCTTGTTATTAGTTTAGCAGGGAGGTACCAAAGTAATCCAGGAGTGGATCACTGGACAACAGTCAAGAACATCCTGAAATACCTGAAAAGGACTAAGGATATGTTTCTCGTTTATGGAGGTGACAAAGAGCTCGTCGTAAACGGTTACGTCGATGCAAGCTTTGACACTGATCTAGACGACTCTAAGTCACAAACTGGATACGTATTTTTATTGAATGGTGGAGCTGTCAGTTGGTGCAGTTCTATGCAAAGCGTCATGGTGGGATCTACGTGTGAAGCGGAATACATAGCTGCTTCGGAAGCAGCAAAGGAAGGAGTCTGGATGAAGGAGTTCATATCTGATCTAGGTGTCATACCTAGTGCATCGGGTCCAATGAAAATCTTTTGTGACAATACCGGTGCAATTGCCTTGGCAAAGGAATCCAGATTTCACAAGAGAACCAAGCACATCAAGAGATGCTTCAATTCCATCCGCGGTCAAGTCAAGGAGGGAGAGTAGAGATTTGCAAGATACATACATATCTGAATGTTGTAGACCCATTGACTAAGCCTCTCTCACGAGCAAAACATGATGAGCACCAAGACTCCATGGGTGTTAGAATCGATTATTGACTCTAGTGCAAGTGGGAGACTGAAGGAAATATGCCCTAGAGGCAATAATAAAGTTGTTATTTATATTTCCTTATATCATGATAAATTTTTATTATTCATGCTAGAATTGTATTAACCGGAAACTTAGTACATGTGTGAATACATAGACAAACAGAGTGTCACTAGTATGCCTCTACTTGACTAGCTCGTTAATCAAAGATGGTTAAGTTTCCTAGCCATGGACAAGAGTCGTCATTTGATGAACGAGATCACATCATTAGAGAATGATGTGATTGACTTGACCCATCCGTTAGCTTAGCACTATGATCGTTTACTTTATTGCTATTGCTTTCTTCATAACGTATACATGTTCCTATGACTATGAGATTATGCAACTCCCGAATACCGGAGGAACACTTAGTGTGGTATCAAACGTCAGAATGTAACTGAGTGATTATAAAGATGCTCTACAGGTGTCTCCAATGGTGTTTGTTTAGTTGGCATAGATCGAGATTAGGATTTGTCACTCCGATTGTCGGAGAGGTATCTCTGGGCCCTCTTGGTAATGCACATCACTATAAGCCTTGCAAGCAATGTGACTAATGAGTTAGTTGCGGGATGATGCATTACGGAACGAGTAAAGAGACCTGCCGTTAACGAGATTGAACTTGGTATTGAGATACCGACGATCGAATCTCGGGCAAGTTACATACCGATGACAAAGGGAACAACGTATGTTGTTATGTGGTTTGACCAATAAAGATCTTCGTAGAATATGTAGGAACCAATATGAGTATCTAGGTCCCGCAATTGGTTATTGACCGGAAGTGAGTCTCGGTCATGTCTACATAGTTCTCGAACCCGAGGGTCCGCACGCTTAACATTCAATGACGATCGGTATTACGAGTTTATGTGTTTTGATGTACCGAAGGTAGTTCAGAGTCCCGGATATGACCACGGACATGATGAGGAGTCTCCAAATGGTTGAGACATACAAATCTATATATTGGAAGGCTATGTTTGGACATTGGAATGGTTCCGGATGAGTTCGGGCATTTACCGGAGTACCGGGGGGTTACCGGAACCCCCCGGGGAGTCAATGGGCCTTATTAGTCCTCAGTGGGAGAGAGGAGGAGGCGGCCAGGTGGAGGGCGCCCCCCAAGCCCAATCCGAATTGGGTGGGGGGCTACCCCCCTTTCTTTCCCTCTCTCTCCCTCTTCCTTCTTCTCGTACTCCAACTAGGGAAAGGGGGGAAACCTACTCCTACTGGGAGTAGGACTCCCCCTTGGGCGCGCCATAGAGAGGGCCGACCCTCCCCTCCTCCCCTCCTTTATATACGGGGGAGGGGGGCACCCCATAGACACACAAGTTGACAGTTGTCTTAGCTATGTGCGGTGCCCCCTCCATAGATTTCCACCTCGGTCATATCGTTGTAGTGCTTAGGCGAAGCCCTGCGCCGGTAACTTCATCACGCCATCGTGCTGACGAAACTCTCCCTCGGCCTCAGTTGGATCAAGAGTACCACTAGTAGAAAACATGGCTTTGGTTGGAGCCTTCCAAGCCCATTAGTCCCGGTTCAGTCAAGAACCGGGACCCATGGGGGGCATACGTCCTTGTTTGTGCGCCCAGGGGCCCGGCCGGGCCTCGGGAGGCATTTGTCCTGGTTCATGTGGACCCATTTGTCCCGGTTCTATCCACGAACCGGGACCAATGGGCCTCACTCCTGGCCCACATCCATTGGTCCCGGTTCTTGCCTAGAACCAGGACAGAAGGGGGGCCTTTAGTCCCGGTTCCAGCCACGAACCGGGACCAATGAGGTGGCTATATATACCCCTCGCCCGTGACTAGAGTGATACGTCTCCAACGTATCTATAATTTTTGATTGCTCCATGCCATATTATCTACTATTTTGAACATTATTGGGCTTTATTATCCACTTTTATGTTATTTTTGGGACTAACCTATTAACCGGAGGCCCAGCCCAGAATTGTTGTTTTTTACCTGTTTTAGGGTTTCGAAGAAAAGGAATATCAAACGGAGTCCAAACGGAATGAAACCTTCGGGAACGTGATTTTCTCACCGAATACAACTCAGGAGACTTGGACCCTACGTCAAGCCAATTAACATGAGGCCACGAGGTAGGGGGCGCGCCTGCCCCCCCAGGCGCGCCCTCCACCCTCGTGGGCCCCCTGTTGCTCCACCGATGTACTTCTTCATCCTATATGTATATCCACATACCCCCAAATGATCAGATACGGAGCCAAACACCTAATTCCACCACCGCAACTTTCTGTATCCACGAGATCCCATCTTGGGGCCTGTTCCGGAGCTCCACCGGAGGGGGCATCGATCACGGAGGGCTTCTACATCATCATCCAAGCCCTTTCGATGAAGTGTGAGTAGTTTACTTCAGACCTACGGGTCCATAGTTAGTAGCTAGATGGCTTATTCTCTCTTTTTGGATCTCAATACAATGTTCCCCCCTCTCTCGTGGAGATCTATTCGATGTAATCTTCTTTTTGCGGTGTGTTTGTTGAGACCGATGAATTGTGGGTTTATGATCAAGTCTATCTATGAATAATATTTGAATCTTCTCTGAATTCTTTTATGTATGATTGGGCATGTCATCTTGCTTAAGGCGTTACTCAGTTTTAACTTAATACTCTAGATGCATGCTGGATAGCGGTCGATGAGTGGAGTAATAGTAGTAGATGCAGGCAGGAGTCGGTCTACTTGTCTTGGACGTGATGCATATATACATGATCATACCTAGATATTCTCATAACTATGCTCAATTCTGTCAATTGCTCAACAGTAATTTGTTCACCCACTGTAGAATACTTATGCTCTTGAGAGAAGCCACTAGTGAAACCTATGGCCCCCGGGTCTCTTCCTCATCATATCAATCTCCATCACTTTATTATTGCCTTGCTTTTTTACTTTGCCTTTTACTTTTCTCTTTGCATCTCTATACCAAAAATACCAAAAATATTATTTATCATCTCTATCAGATCTCACTTTCGTAAGTGACCGTGAAGGGATTGACAACCCCTAAGCGCGTTGGTTGCATTGAGCTATTGTCTTTGTGTAGGTACGAGGGACTCATGCGTAGCCTCCTACTGGATTGATACCTTGGTTCTCAAAAACCGAGGGAAATACTTACGCTACTTTGCTGCATCAAGAGGTAGCAAGAAGGTAGCAAGAAGAATTTCTGGCGTTGTTGCCGGGGAGTCTGTGCAAAAGTCAACATACCAAGTACCCATCACAATCCCTATCTCCCGCATTACATTATTTGCCATTTGCCTCTCGTTTTCCTCTCCCCCACTTCACCCTTGCCGTTTTATTCGCCTTCTCTCTCTATCCTCCCTCTCTTTCTCTATTTGCCTCTTTTTGCCCGTTTGCTTTTTGTTTGCTTGTGTGTTAGTTTGTTTGCTTGTCGTCATGGCTAGTCTCATATCTTCTCCGTTGTCTCCCAAGAATGAAGTTCTAAATTTTAAATAAAGGGAGGGAGAAAATCTAAAAGATGCTTGGTATAGAATTTGCAATGCTCAAAATAGATCTACCAGGAAGCAATCTACTTCAGTTCTTCTCCGCAATTTTTATGTAGGTGCTAGTCCTTGGTATAGATATATCCTTTATACCATTACCGGAGGGAATTTCTTGGGTAGCCATACTTTTGATTCTTATAATGCTATGTTAGATTTATTTGGCTCACCACCTCTTTTGGTTAATGGAACTATGTTAACTTTGGATCATGTTATGCAAAGACTTGAAATTATTGAAAATAAAGTTGATACCATTGAATTAATTGAAAATCTAGATAGAAAGATCCACAATCAAATTACCCAATATGGATCTAGGGTAGGAATGGCTTCGAAAAATATTAAGGAAAAGGAACACATAGTTAATGAGAAAATAAATCTAGATTCCACTAGAATCGATAAACTTGAGGGTATCATTACAAACTTGCGAACCGCCTTTTCTTCCATAAAGAATACTCCAAGTCCTCCTACTAAAATTTCCAAGCTTATGTATGTTCCTAAAAATAAGGGTGAATCATCTAGTAAGGAAACTGCGGATCTTAAATCTATAAGTATTCATCCCAATCTTTTTGCTATCATTAAGGAACCAATTGCTACAAATGAATTTTTCGATCTTGTGCCTAAGAGTTTGATAATCACTAGAAAGAAAGAAATTCCTGAGGGAGATAGATTCCTCATTGAAGAATTGCCTACCAAATATGGCACTACCTAGATCTATCCTTGCTTGTTATGCCTAGCTAGGGGCGTTAAATGATAGCGCTTGTTGGGAGGCAACCCAATTTTATTTTTATTCCTTGCTTTTTTCTCCTGTTTAGTAATAAATAAATTATTTAGACTCTGTTTTGGTTGTGTTTTTTGTGTTTAATTAGTGTTTGTGCCAAGTAGAACCGTTGGGAAGACTTGGGGAAAGTCTTGTTGAACTTGCTGTAAAAAAACAGAAACTTTAGGGATCACGAGAACTGCTGTCATTTTTATTTGGAGAGTGCTATTTAGTTAATTCTTTTTGAAGATGATTAATAGATAAATTCCTCACGTCCACCAATTTATTTTAGAATTTTTGGGGTTCCATATCTTGCGCTAGCTACAGATTACTACAGACTGTTCTGTTTTTGACAGATTCTGTTTTTCGTGTGTTGTTTGCTTATTTTGATGAATCTATGGCTAATAAAATAGTTTATAAACCATATAGAAGTTGGAATACAGTAGGTATAACACCCATATAAATAAAGAATGAGTTAATTACAGTACCTTGAAGTGGTCTTTTGTTTTCTTTCGCTAACGGAGCTCATGAGATTTTCTACTTTAAGTTTTGTGTTGTGAAGTTTTCAAGTTTTGGGTAAAGATTTGATGGATTACGGAACAAGGAGTGGCAAGATCCTAAGATTGGGGATGCCCATGGCACCCCCAAGATAATCTAAGGACACCTAAAAGCCAATGCTTGGGGATGCCCCGGAAGGCATCCCCTCTTTCGTCTACTTCTATCGGTAACTTTACTTGGAGCTATATTTTTATTCACCACATGGTATGTGTTTTGCTTGGAGCGTCTTTTATGATTTGAGTCTTTGCTTGTTAGTCTACCACAATCATCCTTGCTGTACACACCTTTTGAGAGAGATATACATAGTTTGGAATTTGATAGAATACTCTATGTGCTTTACTTATATCTTTTGAGTTATATAATTTTGCTCTAGTGCTTCACTTATATCTTTTAGAGCACGGTGGTGGATTTGTTTTATAGAAACTATTGATCTCTCATGCTTCACTTAGATTATTTTGAGAGTCTTAATAGCCTGGTAATTTTCTTAATAATAATATGCTTGGTATTGAAGATTTGTAAAACTTTCTTTTGAGTGCGTTGAATACTAAGAAAAAAAAATTGATGCTTGATAATTGTTTTGAGATATGAGGATGGTGATATTAGAGTCATGCTACTTGAGTAGTTGTGAATTTGAGAAATGCTTGTGTTAAAGTTTGTGATTCCCGTAGCATGCACGTATGGTGAACCGTTATGTGATGAAGTCGGAGCATGATTTATTTATTGATTGTATTCCTTATGAGTGGCGGTCGGGGACGAGCGATGGTCTTTTCCTACCAATCTATCCCCCTAGGAGCATGCACATAATACTTTGCTTTGATAACTTCTAGATTTTCGCAATAAGTATATGAGTTATTTATGACTAATGTTGATTCCATGGATTATATGCACTTTCCTTCCTTCCACCATTGCTAGCCTCTCTAATACCGCGCACTTTTCGCCGATATCATACACCCACCAAATACCTTCCTCAAAATAGCCACCATACCTACCTATCATGGCATTTCCATAGCCATTCTGAGATATATTGCCATGAAACTTTCCACCGTTCCGTTCATTATGACACGCTCCATCATTGTCATATTGCTAGCATGATCATGTAGTTGACATCGTATTTGTGGCAAAGCCACCGTTCATAATTCTTTCATACATGTCACTCTTGATTCATTGCATATCCCGATACACCGCCGGAGGCATTCATATAGAGTCATATTTTGTTCTAAGTATTGAGTTGTAATTGTTGAGTTGTAAGAAAAATAAAAAGTGTGATGATCATCATTTTTAGAGCATTGTCCCAAGTGAGGAAAGGATGATGGAGACTATGATTCCCCCACAAGTCGGGATGAGACTCCAGACGAAAAATAAAAAAAAGAAAGAAAAAGAGGCCATAAAAAAAGAGAAGGCCAAAAAAATGAGAGAAAAAGAGAGAAGGTACAATGTTACTATCCTTTTGCCACACTTGTGCTTCAAAGTAGCACCATGATCTTCATGATAGAGAGTCTCTCATTCTGTCACTTTCATATACTAGTGGGAATTTTTCATTATAGAACTTGGCTTGTATATTCCAATGATGGGCTTCCTCAAAATGCCCTAGGTCTTCGTGAGCAAGCGAGTTGGATGCACACCCACTTAGTTTCTTTTGTTGAGCTTTCATATACTTATAGCTCTAGTGCATCCGTTGCA
Organism: Triticum dicoccoides; assembly: GCF_002162155.2. NCBI lineage: Eukaryota > Viridiplantae > Streptophyta > Magnoliopsida > Poales > Poaceae > Triticum > Triticum dicoccoides. The sequence goes on along the minus strand of NC_041390.1, from coordinate 37,208,479 downwards.
TGGCAATCCCTACTCACTCACATTGATATCTATTGATGGGCATCTCCATAGCTCGTTGATCTGCCTAGTTGATGTGAGACTATCTTCCCCACTTTTTGTCTTCTCCACAACCACCATTCTATTCCACATATAGTGCTATATCCATGGCTCACGCTCATGTATTGCGTGAAGATCGAAAAAGTTTTGAAAATGTTAAAAGTAGAAACAATTGCTTGGCTTGTCATCGGGGTTGTGCATGACTTAAATACTTTGTGTGGTGAAGATAGAGCATAGCCAGACTATATAATTTTGTAGGGATAGCTTTCTTTGGCCATGTTATTTTGAGAAGACATAATTGCTTTGTTAGTATGCTTGAAGTATTATTATTTTTATGTCAACAAGAACTTTTGTCTTGAATCTTTCAAATCTGAATATTCATACCACAATTAAGAAGATTTACATTGAAATTATGCCAAGTAGCACTCCGCATCAAAAATTCTGTTTTTATCATTTACCTACTCGAGGACGAGCAGGAATTAAGCTTGGGGATGCTTGATATGTCTCCAACGTATCTATAATTTTGATTGCTCCATGCTATATTATCTACTCTTTTGAACATTATTGGGCTTTATTATCCACTTTTATATTATTTTTGGGACTAACCTATTAACCGGAGGCCCAGCCCAGAATTGCTGTTTTTTTTACCTGTTTTAGGGTTTCGAAGAAAAAGAATATCAAACAGAGTCCAAACGGAATGAAACCTTCGGGAACGTGATTTTCTCACCGAATACAACTCAGGAGACTTGGACCCTACGTCAAGCCAATTAACAGGAGGCCACGAGGTAGGGGGGCGTGCCTGCCCCCCCCCCCCAGGCGTGCCCTCCACCCTCGTGGGCCCCTTGTTGCTCCACCGACGTACTTCTTCCTCCTATATATATCCACGTACCCCCAAACGATCAGATACGGAGGCAAAAACCTAATTCCACCGCCGCAACTTTCTGTATCCACGAGATCCCATCTTGGGGCCTGTTCCGGAGCTCCGCCGGAGGGGGCATCGATCACGGAGGACTTCTACATCATCATCCAAGCCCTTCCGATGAAGTGTGAGTAGTTTACTTCAGACCTACGGGTCCATAGTTAGTAGCTAGATGGCTTCTTCTCTCTTTTTGGATCTCAATACAATGTTCTCCCCCTCTCTCGTGGAAATCTATTCGATGTAATCTTCTTTTTGCGGTGTGTTTGTTGAGACCGATGAATTATGGGTTTATGATCAAGTCTATCTATGAATAATATTTGAATCTTCTCTGAATTCTTTTATGTATGATTGGTTATCTTTGCAAGTCTCTTCGAATTATCAGTTTGGTTTGGCCTACTAGATTGGTTTTTCTTGCCATGGGAGAAGTGCTTAGCTTTGGGTTTGATCTTGCGGTGTCCTTTCCCAGTGACAGAAGGGGCAGCAAGGCACGTATTGTATCATTGCCATCGAGGATAACAAGATGGGTTTTTATCATATTGCATGAAACTATCCCTCTACATCATGTCATCTTGCTTAAGGCGTTACTCAGTTTTTAACTTAATACTCTAGATGCATGCTGGATAGCGGTCGATGAGTGGAGTAATAGTAGTAGATGCAGGCAGGAGTCGGTCTACTTGTCTCGAACGTGATGCCTATATACATGATCATACCTAAATATTCTCATAACTATGCTGAATTCCATCAATTGCTCAACAATAATTTGTTCACCCACCGTAGAATACTTATGCTCTTGAGAGAAGCCACTAGTGAAACCTATGGCCCCCGGGTCTCTTTCTCATCATATCAATCTCCATCGCTTCATTATTGCTTTGATTTTTACTTTGTCTTTTACTTTTCACTTTGCATCTCTATACCAAAAATACCAAAAATATTATTTATCATCTCTATCAGATCTCACTTTTGTAAGTGACCGTGAAGGGATTGACAACCCCTAAGCACGTTGGTTGCTTTGAGCTATTGTTTTTGTGTAGGTACGAGGGACTCGTGCGTAGCCTCCTACTGGATTGATACCTTGGTTCTCAAAAACTGAGGGAAATACTTACGCTACTTTGCTGCATCATCCTCTCCTCTTCGGGGAAATCCAGCGCAGTGCTAAAGAGGTAGCATAGAGCACTCCACACTGCTCTGTTTTTTCTGGCCAGCGAGGGGAGAGCTTTGTGGTGCTCTAGCTCACCTCCTATGCACACGAGGTGTTCGATGAAATGCCCGAGCCACACTAGTTAAGCTTTCTCCTCTCAAAGCTCGACCTCCAAGCTCCATTTTCCCCGAGATTTGTCTAGGTTTAGCGGTCCGTCACATCTCGTCCCTGTCTTCACCGCCATCGATCGCCCGCGCCGATCTCATCTCCTGCACCACCGTGGTGAGCCTCTTGTTCTTATCTTCTTCTGAAAGAAAAAAAATTCTTACTTTAGATAGATACTTGTCTATTTTTCTTACTTTTATTATTGCTTGTTATTATATAGTGTGATGGTTTTGGTATCTGCCCCCATCGGCCCTCGTCCTGTCTATGATTCAGATGTGGTATATATATTATCTTTTATAACTATTTGGTTCATTTATTGTTTATGACAATTATGCCCATCAAGTTGACATAGATTTTATTTATCTAGGAGGTAGTTGAACCGGAAATTCCAATCGACCCTATTGTCGAGAGGTTAAATTTAGTTGAAGAAGGAAACAATTATTTGAAGGAAAAAATAAAAAAAATTGAGGAGGAGAAGATGATATTGGAGTTGCATGTTGCGGATGTCGTCGATGATCACAAGATCAAGATGGATGCAATGCGGTTGAAGATTAGAAAGATTAGAAAATATGCCATTCATACTGAGGCTTGGTATCATTATGCCGTTGGATCAATTGTTACCTTGGTTGTGATTATGATCGCATTTGTTGTTGCATTGAAAGGTTTTACATAGTTTAATTGTATGGTTTAACTAGATGCTCTGGAGAGCTATATGTTGTTCAATGAGAACTATGTATGTACTTTGGTTTTAATGTGATGATGAACTTCTATTAATTTGGTCACTTATCTATTCATGATGTTCTGTAATGGTTTTTGACACACTTAGTTATATATAATGCACGCAGATGAACCGACAATGGATGTACGGTGACAGACACACCTCCGAGTACATTAAGGGCGTGTATAATTTTCTCAAAGTGGCTGAGGCGAACAAGCAGAATGGTTTTATGTGTTGTCCATGCCCTAATTGTGGGAATACGAAGTCTTACTCTGACCGGAAAATCCTTCACACCCACCTGCTTTATAAGGGTTCCATGCCACACTATAATGTTTGGACGAAGCACGGAGAAATAGGGGTTATGATGGAAGACATCGAAGAAGAAGAGGACGATGACAACTATGTGCCCCCTGAATACGGTGATGCTGCAACGGGGGAAGCTGTTGAAGATCAAGAGGAACCATACGATGTGCCCGATGATGATGATCTCCGCCAGGTCATTGTTGATGCAAGGACACAATGCGAAAGTCAAAAGGAGAAGCTGAAGTTCGATCGCATGTTAGAGGATCACAAAAAAGGGTTGTACCCCAATTGCGAAGATTGCAACATAAAGCTCGGTACCGTACTGGAATTGCTACAGTGGAAGGTATAGAATGCTATGTTTGACAAAGGATTTGAGAAGCTACTGAAAATATTGAAGAAGAAGAAGCTTCCAAACGATAACGAATTGCTCGACAGTACGTACGCAGCAAAGAAGGTCGTATGCCCTCTAGGATTGGAGGTGTAGAAGATACATGCATTCCCTAATGACTACATCCTCTACCGCGGTGCGTACGAGGATTTGAACGCATGCCCGGTATGCGGTTCATTGCGGTATAAGATCAGACGAGATGGACGAGATGGCCCTGGTGATGTTGACGGCGAGCCCCCCAGGAAGAGGGTTCCTGCGAAGGTGATGTGGTATGCTCCTATAATACCCCGGTTGAAACGTCTGTTTAGAAACAAAGAGCATGCCAAGTTGATGCAATGGCACAGAGAGGACCGTAAGAAAGACGGGAAGTTGAGAGCACCCGCTGATGGGTCGCAGTGGAGAAAAATCGAGAGAAAGTACTGGGCTGAGTTTGCAGGTGACCCAAGGAACGCATGGTTTGGTTTAAGCGCAGATGGCATTAATCCTTTTGGGGAGCAGAGCAGAAATCACAACACCTGACCCGTGACTCTATGTATGTATAACCTTCCTCCTTGGATGTGCATGAAGCGGAAGTTCATTATGATGCCAGTTCTCATCCAGGCCCTAAGCAACCCGGCAATGACATTGATGTGTACCTAAGGCCATTAGTTGAAGAACTTTTACAGCTGTGGAATGGAAACGGTGTACGTGTGTGGGATGAGCACAAACAGGAGGAATTTAACCTGCACGCGTTGCTGTTTGTAACCATCAACGATTCGCCCGCTCTCAGTAACCTTTCAAGACAGACAAACAAGGGATACCACGCATGCACGCACTGTTTAGCTGACACCGAAAGTATATACCTGGACAAATGCAGGAAGAATGTGTACCTGGGCCATCGTTGATTTGTTCTGACCAACCATCAATTGCAAAAGAAAGGCAAGCATTTCAAAGGCAAGGCAGATCACCGGAAGAAGCCCACCATGCGTACCGGTGATTACGTACTTGCTATGGTCAATGATTTACACGTAATATTTGGAAAGGGTCCCGGTGGACTATCTGTTCCGAATGACGCCGGGGTACGCGCACCCATGTGGAAGAAAAAATCTATATTTTGGGACCTACCCTACTGGAAAGAGCTAGAGGTCCGCTCTTCAATCGACGTGATGCACGTGACAAAGAACCTTTGCATGAACCTGCTAGCTTGGGCGTGTATGGGAAGACAAAAGATGCATCGGAGGCACGGGAGGACCTGCAACGTTTGCACAAGAAAGACGGCATGCCTCCAAAGCAGTAGGAAGGTCCTGCCAGCTATGCTCTTACCAAAGAAGAGAAGGAAATCTTCTTTGAATGCCTGCTCAGTATGAAGGTCCCGTCTGGCTTCTCGTCGAATATATAGTGAATAATAAATATGCCAGAGAAAAAGTTCCAGAACCTAAAGTCTCTTGACTGGCACATGATTTTGACGCAACTACTTCCGGTTGCATTGAGGGGGCTTCTACCGGAAAACGTCCGATTAGCCATTGTGAAGCTATGTGCATTCCTGAATGCAATCTGTCAGAAGGTGATCGATCCAGAAATCATACCAAGGCTAAGGAGTGATGTGGCGCAATGTCTTGTCAGTTTCGAGCTGGTGTTCCCACCATCCTTCTTCAATATCATGACGCACGTCCTAGTTCATCTAGTCGACGAGATTGTCATTCTAGGCCCCGTATTTCTACACAATATGTTCCCCCTTTGAGAGGTTCATGGGAGTCCTAAAGAAATATGTTCGTAACCACGCTAGGCTAGAAGGAAGCATCTCCATGGGCCATCAAATAGAGGATGTCATTGGGTTTTGTGTTGACTTCATTCCTGGCCTTAAGAAGACATGTCTCCCTAAATCGCAGTATGAGGGGAGACTGACTAGAAAAGGCACGCTTGGAGGGGACTCAATAATATGAAGGGACGGGCATTCTTGGTCTCAAGCACACTACACAGTTCTACAGAACTCTACCTTGGTGACACCGTATGTCGATGAACACAAGAACAGTCTGCGCTGCAAACACCCAGAGCAGTGTGACGACTGGATTACATGTGAACACATCAGGACTTCCAGCAGTTGGTTGGAAACACGTCTCAGAGGTGACAACACTGTTTGTGATGAGCTATACTCGTTGTCCAGGGGACCATCTTCGACTGTATTGACTTACAAAGGATATGAGATAAATGGGAATACATTTTACATGATCGCCCAAGATCAAAAGAGAACCGGCCAAAACAGCGGTGTCCGCTTTGATGCAGCAACCAATAGGGGAAAGGACACATATTATGGTTACATAGTGGACATATGGGAACTTGACTACGGACATGATTTTAAGGTCCCTTTGTTTAAGTGCAAATGGGTCAATCTGTCAGGAGGCGGGGTACAGGTAGACCCACAGTACAGAATGACAACAGTGGATCTGAACAATCTTGGGTACACTAATGAACCTTTCGTCCTAGCCAATGATGTGGCGCATGTTTTCTATGTGAAGGACATGTCTACCAAACCGAGAAAAAGAAAAGATAAGGAAGCGAATACATCATACGATGAGCCAAATCGCCACATGTTTCTTTCAGGAAAAAGAGACATCATGGGAGTGGAGGGAAAGACAGTCATGTCCGAAGATTATGAAAAGTTTCATGAAATTCCTCCCTTCAAAGTCAAGGCTGACCCAAGCACCCTGATAAACGATGAAGATTATCCATGGTTATGGCGCAATAAGCAAAGGACACAAGCGAAGAAAAAGTGAAGACCTTTCTCTCCACAACTATTATGATGATGCCTTTGATCTAGAATATCCATGTAACAGACGAGTTTCCTTATGAAACCCTGATACTTCGAAAGAGATTGTCCATTTTGTACACGAAGTGCATCTAGTTTTTTCTGTAACCCTCTCAACTTTTTAGCAGATGCTATGTGGGTGAAATGATGATACCATGCCAATTTTCAACCTCTTCAGAGTTCATCTGAAGTGCTTTTCAATTTCAGGGTCATTTAGCTCAAAGTATGAACTAATATAAAAAATGATCTGGAAAACTTTTATGAAACTCTAATAGCAAAAATAATAAACTAAAAGAATGAACTAGAAAACTTTAATGAAACTATAATAGAAAAAAGAATGAACTAGAAAACTTTAATGAAACTCTAATAGCAAAAGGAATGAACTAATTTTTTTTATAAACCTCTAGTATTATTGAAACTAAAATTATATAAAATTTATGCAACTAAAATTATCAAAGTATTTTCTGTTCAAAACATTATAAGCAAAAACAAAATAAAATAAATAAGTAGAAACAAAATAAAATAAATAAGTAGAAACAAAATAAAATAAAATAAACTTTAATAAAATAGATAAGTAGAAATAAAAAAATAAAAATAAGTAAATAAGTAGAAACAAAATAAAATAAATAAGTAGAAACAAAATAAAATAAAATGAACTTTAATAAAATAGATAAGTAGAAATAAAATAAATAAATAAATAGAAACAAAATAAAATAAATAAGTACAAACAAAATAAACTTTAATAAAGAAAAATAGATAAACTTTAAATAAAATAAATAAAAATAACAACAGTAAGTATTTTGTTGTATGTAGAAACAAAAGAAAATAAATAAAGCAACAAAGAAAACAAAAAAGTGCCACCTACTGGGCCAGCACGGCCTGAATACGACTAGAAACCTAACCATGGACCAGGATTCAGTCCCGCAACCGGCCTAGTAGGCCCACAAGCACAAGTGACAGATTAGGCCCGAAGCCTGCAGTTGAGAGGAGCTTGAGAGGGTGGGCGCAACAACGCTTATAAACCGCTCTCGAGCTCTCTCAGCTAGCGAGGTGGGACTAAACTTTTGACGCGGGGTTGCGCAAGGCCTTTGGTCAATGCACCCCTTTAGTCCTGGTTGGTGCAACCAACCGGGACCAAAGGCCTCTGCTTCCCGCCCTTTGGGCTGCTGAAAAGAGGCCTTTGGTCCCGATTGGTGGCACCAACCGGGACTAAAGGAGGCATTGGTCCCGGTTGGTGCCACGAACCGGGACTAGTGCTTTGGCTATATAAGCCAACACTTGTGAAATTCTCGATTCAGTTCGATCAATCTCCTCGTCCTCTCCTCCAACGACGCCGCCAGGCTGCTCCTCGTCCTCGTCGCCGCCGAGCCCTCCGGACCACGTCGTCACCTCCCTGAGCCCGCACCGTCCTCGTTGCCGGCATCCCTGAGCCCGCCGCCCTCGTCCCCGTCGCCGCGTGCCTCCCCGAGCCCGCCTCCTTGTCTCCGTCACCGCGTGCCGCCCCGAGGCTGCCGTCCCCGTCACCGCGTGCCACCCCGAGCCCGCCGTCCTCGTCGCCGGACTCCAGCCGTCGCCTCCCCCCTCAAAGTGAGCCCCCCTCCCGAGTGCCACTCTTGCGCCCGAGCGCTCCTTGCTCCGCCCCTGCTCCATGGTCGCTGCCGGCCCCGATGCATTGAAGAGCAGAAGGAGAGGAGAAGTAGAGGAGAGAAGTGGAGCAGCAGCAACCCGCTGTCCACTTTTCTGAATTTTTTGGAATTTCTGATTTTTTTGTCCATATAGAAGGTGTTTGATGAAATGCTAGATGGCTTTGGGCATTTTTGGAATTTATTTTGTGCTGAGGTACTGATGCAAGAGAAAGGCGATGGCAAAATTTCAGAATTTTTGGAGTGGTTTAGAATAGGTTTTCAACAAGTTATTTGAATCCAATTCAAATTTCATTTGAATGAAATTTGAAAATTTTGAACTATGGATCAGAAGGTTTTTGGTGAAACGGATTGTGGGTACTGTCATGAAGTTGGAGTAATTTTTCTGGTTGTAAAAGAGTTAGGAAAATTTAGAATATGCTAAATATGTCAAAAATGTTTTTTTCATATGATGTTTTTTTCATATATGTATTAATTTTTTATTTAGGTTGTTAATTAGTAGATATCGATTTTAGGTTAGTGTAGAGGAAAAAGTAAAATAAGGAAAAGGAAGAAAAGAGGAAGAAGGAAGAAGAAGAAGAAGAAAAGGAAGGAGCGGAAAAAGGAAAATAAGAAGAGGAAGACTTCTTTTTTTTCTTCGATCTTCTCCTCTATTCCTTTCTTCTTCTCCTCTATTTTCTTCTTCGATCTTTTTTCCTCTTCTTACATGAGGGTGGGGGGGTCGATATACCCCCTCTCCGATAACTTCGACATGAGGGGGGGTCACCAAGGGTTCGAGGGGTGAGGGTTGGAAACTATAGGGTAGAGGTTCGAGGGTCACCGAGGGTTCGAGGGGCGAGGGTCGGGAACTAGGGTAGAGGTTCGAGGGTCACCGAGGGTTCGAGGGGCGAGGGTGGGGAACTAGGGTAGAGGTTCGAGGGTCACCGAGGGTTCGAGGGTCGTCGAGGGGTCGAGATGTTGCCTAGTGTCAAAGTATTAAAGATCCATGGCTTCATCATTAGACGGAAGTAACCAGGTCATGATGGTACAAAGTTGTGCAAAGTTGTTTTGGAATGGAGTTCCGGATAGAATAATTTGCCTTTTTGTACGAATTTCAGCAAAGGCCTTCCAAATAGCGATATTCGGAAGGCTCTTGCTGAACTTTGTACCAAAAAGCGAATTATCCTATCCGGGACTCCGTTCCAAAACAACTTTGTAGACTTTGTACCATCATGCACCTGTTACTTCCGCCTAATGATGAAGACATGGTTTTGTTGACTCCTTTGACACTACACAAACGTGACATGAGGGGGTCAAGGGTCGGTGGTCGTCCAGGGGTCGAGGGTCCAGATTTATCAAGAATTCTCCCATTATGGATGTGCACAAGTTGATCCAAACCCTAGAAGCGCTGCCGAGGCCACCCAAATTTACCAAGTTAAAAGAGCGTCGTCGTCGAGGCCACCCGAACCCTAGAAGCGTTGCCGAGGCCACCCCAAACCCTAGAGAAGCGTCGAGGCCACTAATATGATTCCTTGTTGTGATTACTAGCTAGGTCTACATTTGCCACTAATATATCCATCTGTCATGTTTGTATAATAATTGCCATGTTGTAATATTTGCAGAAACTATGGAGCACGGCCGAGACAAGGCCGCATAACAGGTGTTGGGCGACATAATCGCAGCCGAAGGTGATGTCATGTCGTATCTCAACGACACTGATGGTCTGGAAGGAGAGGGTGAAGCAAGCTACGGTTATTGAACAATGGAGGAGGAAGGACATGATTATGATGGCTCCGGTGACCGAATGCCGGTGCAAGAAGGAGACCGTGATGACGGCTCCGGTGACCGAACAGAGTTCGGCCAGGTATATATATATATATATTAATTAAGCCCGTTCTAACTAGCTAATTGATGCATTCATTGTTTTGGTATGTACACATATTAACTCTCGCCTTTCTTCCTTTTTCTAGCCCTCCGGATCGAGCACAACTTCGGTAAAGAAATGAGGCTCGAAGAAAAAATTGCGCCCGAATGAAAGGTTCACGATCATAGCAATCGCGTGCGATGGCCAACCGATCGAACCCATCCGGACCAAGGAAGCATTTGCTGCTCAGTGCGGGGTTCTTGTTAGGGACAAGATCCCGATCAGCATCCACCAATGGTGTAAGCCTAAGAAGGAAGACCCTGAGGTGTCTTATGTCAACGATATGCAGAAAGATGATCTTTGGACCGTGTTGAAGGCAAATTTCACCCTACCTCCAGAGGAGGATCCGGAGAAGCCAGTTAAAGAGCCATTGATCAAGTCTCGTGCTCTTAAGAAGATGGCAGAACTATTCAGGAGGTGGAAGAATGAGCTGAAAACAACGTTTGTCGACAAAGAAGAGACACCAGAATTCACCGGCCGGTATGAGAAGATCAGAGATCACTGGGACGCATTTGTGGCCCACAAGACATCAGACAAGAGTAAGAAGATGTTAGGGACAAACAAGATAAATGCTGTGAAGAAGGAGCATCACCATCGCACGGGGTCAGGTGGCTACCTCAAAGCCCGGCCGTTGTGGGCCAAGGCTGAGAATGACCTGCTTGATAAAGGGGTCGAACCAGAGACATTGCACTGGCCAGACCATTGCCGGACTTGGTTCTTCGGGGTTGGCGGAAGCTTGAACCGTGTAACAGGGAAGTGCGTTTGGACGAACAAGCAAATGTGAATACTCATCAAGAAGCTTCAGGAGTATATCACCGCAGTGCAGCAAGGGACGTTCATTCCAGACAGAGAGAACGGCGAGCTCACAATGGCCCTCGGGAATCCTGAGCACCCTGGACGGACACGAGGCATGCCAGGCTCCATTCTGTGGAAGGCTGGGTTTCCGGACGCAGGCAGTTGCAAATGCCAGGAGAGGAGGAAGAAAGTGGAGCAAACTGAACTGCAGAAGCTGCACGCAAGGGTGCAAGCGCTAGAGGAACGAGAAGCAGTTCACAGCAAGCGACCTGCCGAAGCTACCCCTCCATCTCAGCGGAGAAGCAACATGGCTTCCACAGAGCTGCTTCAGTTGGAGCCTATCTTCACCGCTCCTTCTAGCTACCCAGTGGATGCTATCACAGAGTCTCAACATTGCCACCTCATGACAGAATGGCAAAACTTCAAAGTCAAGGCGGCTCTCGGCTCTGTTCGACCTCCTGAACCCAGCGCAACTTTTCATTGTCGTCCAATTCCAGAAGGATATGCTAGGGTGACGATGGACGAAATAACAGAGGGATTTGAGGACCTCAAGCTTGACCACCCTACTAGTGAAGGGGAGACTCGGCTGGGTTCTCCTCTGAAGACTCCATGCCTATGGCGGAAGGAGCTCATCAACCTTCCGAACTAGACGCCTCCGCCTCCTCCTCCTCCAACGAGTCAGGGCACTCCGCCTCCTCCTCCACCTCCTCCTCCGGCGAGTGATCAGGGCACTCTGCCTCCTTCTTCGGCGCGTGGCGGCACTCCGCCTCCTTCTCCGCTTGCGCCGGTGCGCCCGAGCAGCCAGCCTCGTCCTTCTCTGCCTCGTCAGCAAGGGCGGAAGAGACCCGCCGCCGCTTCGGCTGCTCTGGCGCATCATACTCGTTCTCCTCCGCCTCATAAGCAAGCAATCAGGACAGCCACAGCTGCTCCGTCTACTCCGGCATCTGGCAGTACAGCTAGACGCGGGAGGCAATTCAGATTCGGTCCATCTCTAAAGCCTCTAGAGAAGTTACCATACGAGAGGTCCGTGGAGGAAAACAAGAAGATCGTGGAAGATGAAGTGAGGGACTTCTTTGAAGCGGTGAAAGCAAAGAAACATCCACCTCCGGAGGAGAAGATAGATCCGGTGAAAGCAAAGCGCACACTCGATGCCCTGAAGAAACCACCACCGTCTCCACCGAAAACCAACTATGAGCGCATTATTGGAAAGTCATGTATCAAAGCAGAGCGGTCGGGAAGTACTATCAGTGATCGAAGGTTAGTAGAACGACGAGCTGGAAAAAATTTGCCCAGCTCGGCGAACAAGCAAACCAATCGTGCCCCCCCACTCAAGGTGTCTAGAGATATCGTCGCTAATGATCCGAGGATGGTGCCCGGTTATACCAATCTTGGAGATTACCTGCCCGACGATGCACATTGTGATATAATGGAGGTGGACGAACACAAATACCAGTACGAGAAGCCTCTCGTCAGAGATGGAACTACTCCAACAAAGGTGATGCGAAGATTCCATGATTGGTACATGAAAACATGCAACGAGTCTAGGGGGAAGGATACTTTGACACTGAGAGTTAAAGAGGAGCACAACCTCGTTGGAATTGAACTGTTGTCTGTTCCATTTGAGGAGTTCTTCCAGTGGTTCAATCAAAAGGCCCTCGATAAATTAACTGTCACTTGCTACTGTCTGTAAGTACTACTTCTGTCATTAAGTCTCTCTATATATAGCTCAGCTCTTTCATTGCATGTATATATAATTATCCTCACTATATTATGCAGATTAAAGATCGTCGAATGCAGAAAAGCAGAAATCTATGATATTGGGTTCATTAACACAAATCTCATAGATGAATATACGGTTAAATTTGATGCCAAAGAAACCAAGGCCAACTTGCTCAAATCGTTGCTTCAAAATCAAAACAAAGATAAAATACTCTTTCCTTACAACTTCAAGTGAGTGTTACTGTCTTGTGCATATTCGGTTTCCCTTATTACTCGAGGTTATAGTAATGTAATTGATGAGTTATGCATGCGTGCGCAGCTTCCACTATATTCTCCTGGAGATTAAGCTTGAGTAGGGACTAGTAACCATCTTAGACTCGAGACGAAAATCTCCCGAGACCTATGCGGACATGACTAAAATGCTCGAGAAGTAAGTTCAATCGATCATTATCGCACCATATCGGCAACTTTTTGTTTATTTCCTAATATCAAGTAATTGTTTTCTTTGTCTCGCAGGGTTTGTAAAGTATTCGCCGCACAAGCTCCGGGACTGTCGGGGGAGCTGCGATGGACATACCCGAAAGTAAGTAGTACTAGCTAGCTAGTTCTGCGCATCTCGATCCCGTTGATTCTAGCTACTTTCATCAATGCCATTTATAATGCTTCATTACCAGTTTGATTGACCTCTATTTCTTGTAAAGTGCTTGTGGCAGGAACAAGGGAATGATTACTGTGGATACTATGTTTGCGAGTTCATCTACAATGCGACTTGCAAAAAAACCCGGGGCTACTCTAAAAGACAATTTGATGTGCGTAAGCAATAATATTCACAATTTCATTATATTACCATCATTTGTGTTAAGTTTCATTCATATATATGCATTGACCCCCTTCTTCAAATTAGATGTGGAAGATGCAGGATGAACTCCTACCACAAGATCGCATCAAAGCAATTCAAGAGGAATTGACAGGATTCTTTCTTGACCACGTCATCCATAAAGCTGGAGAATACCATCTGGAAGCTGACTTCATATATAATTAGGGGATTATATTGTAAGATATCTTAATATTGTATATATGTAGCCAGTAGCGCCGGATAGATATACAGAAACTTGTTGTTCGACCAATCTCTTGGAGAAGGAGAAGTCGATATCACTTCTCTTTGTATGAATATGTTCATGACGAACTTATGTACTTAATGGTTTCCTTCATTTGCTTACTAGCTAGCGTGTCGATGGCCTCTCTATACATATAATACGTAGCATCGACCAAGCACGGAGATAGGAGAGGACACTTCTCTCTATTAATTAATTAGCTACCTAACACAATATATGAAACCCCCCAAAATTAACCATACAAAACCCCCACCCCCCCTTTCAGAAAAAAACCCTAGCCCCTGAAATGCTGATGCGTGGTAGCTAATTGGTCCCGGTTGGTGCTACCAACGGGGGCAAAAGGCCCCCCTGCCAGGGCAAGCCACAATGACCACTGCTACCTCTTGAGCGCTGCGTTGGTTTTCCCTTGAAGAGGAAAGGGTGATGCAGCAAAGTAGCATAAGTATTTCCCTCAGTTTTTGAGAACCAAGGTATCAATCCAGTACGAGACTACATGCAAGTCCCTCGTACCTACACAAACAAATAAGAACCTCACAACCAACGCGATAAAGGAGTTGTCAATCCCTTCACGGTCACTTACGAGAGTGAGATATGATAAGATAATAAGATAAATATTTTAGGTATTTTTATGATATAGATTGAAAGTAAAGTTTGCAAAATAAAATAGATTGGAAACTTATATGATAAAAGTATTTTGTTCCACACATGTCCCAAACCAAAAGTCAAACTAGGCCCCACCGATTTGATCCATCTGGCGCCACGGAGTTTCACCGAAATCGAAAAATATGTCCACATGTTTAGAGATAGAGGTGTCGATAAAAATAAAATACGAACATGAGGGCATCATGATCATTCTTAGAACAACAACTTATATAATTTTTGTCATATAATCTCTTATGCTAGAGTAATAATTCAATCACATTTTCAAGTATGAATCGTAAACTTCGTTGAAAACTAACAAACTATCATATCAGTCATTGGAGCAATTGCAATTTATCATAACATAGGAAAGAGTAAATGTATAAGAGCTTTTCAGCAAGTCCACATACTCAACTATCATATAATCTTTCACAATTGCTAACACTCGCGCAATACTTATGGGTATGGAGTTTTAATCATACACAGAGAAAGATAGGGGCTTATAGTTTTGCCTCCCAACATTTTACCTCAGGGGTAATGTCAACAATAATAGTTCATGAAAACTCTCATCCAATTAGCCATATAGACCAGGATCTTTCCAACATACTGTGCTTGCCAAAGGATAAAATGTAAAAAGGAAGGGTGAAGATCACCATGACTCTTATGCAAGGTAGGAAATAAAAGTAAAAGATAGGCCCTTCACAGAGGGAAGCAGAGGTTGGCATGCGCTTTTATGGTTGGACGCACAAAATCTTAATGCGAAAAAACATCACTTTATATTGCCACTTGTGATATGGACTTTTATTATGCAGTCTGTCGCTTTTATTTCTTCCATATCACACGATCGTATAAAGCTTATTTTCTCCCACACTAATAAGTCATACGTATTTAGAGAGCAATTTTTATTGCTTGCACCGATGACAACTTACTTGGAGGATCTTACTCAATCCATAGGTAGGTATGGTGGACTCTTATGACAAAACTGGTTTAAGGGTATTTGGAAGCACAAGTAGTATTTCTACTTGGTGCAATGAATTTGGCTAGCATGAGGGGGAAAGGAAAGCTCAACATGTTGGAGGATCCAAGACAATATAATTTATCTCAGATGTAAGAAAACATAACTCATTACGTTGTCTTCCTTGTCCAACGTCAACTCTTTAGCATGTCATATTTTAATGAGTGCTCACAATCATAAAAGATGTCCAAGATAGTATATTTATATGTGAAGACCTCTCTTTCTTTATTACTTCCTATTAATTGCAACGATGACCAAAACTATGTTTGTCAACTCTCAACAACTTGTATTCATCATTACTATCCATAAGATCCATATGATCTCTTTGTTTCCTTTTTATTCTTTTTCTTTTCTTTTATTCACTTAGGATCATGGCAAAATAATCAAGCCCTTGACTCAACACTAATCTTTATTATATATAGCTCACGGACTCGATTACATAGAAGGATCATAAAGCAAAACTCACAACTAGATCATACTAAAGGCTTTTATTCTACTAGATCAAGATATTATCAAAATGATTGAACTAAGAAAACGGTAAAGACAAAAGTGATGGTGATACGATACCGGGGCACTCCCCCAAGCTTGGCAGTTGCCAAGGGGAGTGCCCATGCCCATGTGATTATGTATCCTTTGTTGATGAAGAAGGTGGTTTTGTTGATGGCGTAGGCTTGTCATCCTTCTTCCAGGGCATAGGCTCACCATCATAGAAGGATGATCGAGTCTCCTGAAACCTCAAATCTGCAGCCAAACTCATCCTCACAATTTTGGTTTTGCAGGTCATAAATCTGGGCTTGGAGGTGCTCGATTTTCTCATGAAGCTTGAAGATGGCCTCCCCAATGTACTTGACGTACAGCTTGTGGTTGTTGGTGAACTTCGTGATCATAATGTGATTGGAATCAAGTCCACGCTCCACCATCTCCTGACACTTGAAAACTTCTTGCTCCAATGCCTCGAGCCTGGCCTCCGTGCTTCTGGTCTTCCTTGGTCCTTTAGCATCGCGGATGTGCAACAACCCCTCACGCATCTCAATGGTTTGAGGGTGTTGCAACACTTCTGTGAGGTAAGGGTTGATGACCTTCTCGAAGAACTGGTCCTTGGGGGCACTTGAAGACGACATGACGACCTGGATCTGTTAGAAAAACAGCTCGAAACAAAGACAGGAGATTTTTGCGTGATACGGGAGTCAAACCCCCCGGGAGATTATATAATGAATTCTTGCCGACCAAAATACGTGTCGTGTACAAAAACGGAGTCCAGAGAGCACATGAGGTGCCCACGAGGTAGGGGGACGCGCCCAGAGGGGTAGGGCGCGCCCTCCACCCTCGTGGAGCCCTCGTGTCCTTCCCAGACTGCTTCTTATTTTTCTATTTTTCTAAATATTCCAAAACGGAGAAATATTGCCTTAAAAACTGATTTGGAGTCGGTTTACTTACCGTACCACATACCTATTCCTTTTCGGTGTCTGAAATGTTCCGGAAAGTGTCCCTTATGTATTCCTTCGGGGTTACGGTTTCAATAATATTGGTTTCAACATTTATGGGATTACCTGAGATATAATGTTTGATTCTTTGACCGTTCACCACCTTCGGATTTGTGCCTTTGAAGTTGTTGATTTTTATGGCACCGGAACGATAGACCTCCTCGATAACGTAAGGGCCTTCCCATCTAGAGAGAAGTTTTCCTGCAAAAAATCTTAAACGAGAGTTGTATAGCAATACATAATCACCTACATTAAACTCACGCTTTTGTATCCTTTTATCATGCCATCTTTTAACTTTTTCTTTAAACAACTTGGCATTTTCGTAGGCTTGGGTTCTCCATTCATCAAGTGAGCTAATATCAAATAACCTCTTCTCACCATCAAGTTTAAAATCATAATTGAGTTCTTTAATAGTCCAATAAGCCTTGTGTTCTAGTTCGAGAGGTAAGTGACATGCTTTTCCATAGACCATTTTATACGGAGACATACCCATAGGATTTTTGTATATGCAGTTCTATAGGCCCATAATGCATCATCAAGTTTCTTGGACCAATTCTTTCTAGACCTATTGACAATCTTTTACAAAATTAATTTGAGCTCTCTATTACTCAATTCTACTTGACCACTAGACTGTGGGTGATAAGGAGATGCAATTATATGATTAACATCATATTTAGCAAGCATTTTACGGAACACACCATGAATAAAATGTGAACCACCATCAGTCATTAAATATCTAGGGACTTCAAATCTTGGAAAAACAACTTCTTTAAGCATTTTAATAGAAGTGTTATGATCAACAATACTAGTTGGAATAGCTTCTACCCACTTAGTAATGTAATCAACAACAACTAGAATATGTGTATAACCATTAGAGGAAGGAAAGGGTCCCATATAGTCAAAGCCCCAAACATCAAATGGTTCAATAGCGAGTGAATAGTTCATGGGCATTTCTTGACGTCTACTAATATTACCAATTCTTTGGCATTCATCACAAGATAAAACAAACTTACGGGCATCCTTGAAGAGAGTAGGCCAATAAAAACCAGATTGCAATACCTTATGTGCAGTCCTATCTCCAGCATGGTGTCCTCCATAAGCTTCAGAGTGACACTTGCATAGGATCTGTTCTTGTTCATGCTCAGGTACACAACGTCTAATAATACCATCTACTCCTTCTTTATAAAGATGTGGGTCATCCCAAAAGTAATGCCTCAAATCATAGAAGAACTTTTTCTTTTGATGGTATGTGAAACTAGGTGGTATAAACTTAGGAGCAATGTAATTAGCATAATCAGCATACCATGGAGTAGTATGAGAAGCATTTATAACATTTAATTGCTCATCAGGAAAGCTATGATCTATAGGTAGTGGGTTATCAAGAACATTTTCTAACCTAGACAAGTTGTCTGCAACGGGGTTCTCAGCTCCCTTTCTATCAACAATATGTAAGTCAAAGTCTTGTAGCAAGAGAACCCATCTAATAAGTCTAGGTTTAGCATCTTTATTTTCCATAAGATATTTAATAGCAGCATGATCAGTGTGAATAGTCACTTTAGAATCAACAATATAAGGTCTGAACTTATCACAAGCAAATACAACTGCTAAGAATTCTTTTTCAGTAGTAGCATAATTTCTCTGAGCATTGTCTAGAGTTTTACTAGCATATTGAATAACATTTAGTTTCTTATCAACTCTTTGCCCTAGGACAGCACCTACAGCATAATCACTAGCATCACACATAATTTCAAAGGGTAAATTCCAATCAGGTGGCTGAACAATAGGTGCAGAGATTAATGCTTTCTTAAGTATTTCAAATGCTTCTACACAATCATCATCAGAGACAAATGGTATATCTTTTTGTAATAAATTAGTCAGAGGCCGAGAGATTTTTGAGAAGTCCTTAATGAACCTCCTATAAAAACCGGCGTGACCAAGGAAACTTCTTATACCTTTGATGTCTTTGGGACATGGCATCTTTTCAATAGCATCAACCTTGGCTTCATCAACTTCAATACCTCTTTTAGAAACTTTGTGCCCCAAGACAATGCCTTCATTAACCATAAAGTGGCACTTTTCCCAATTCAAGACAAGATTAGTTTCTTCACATCTCTGCAAAACTTGATCAAGGTTGCTTAAGCAATCATCAAAGAAGATCCATAGACGGAGAAATCATCCATGAAAACCTCACAAATCTTTTCACAAAAGTCAGAGAATATAGCCATCATGCATCTTTGAAAGGTAGCAGGTGCATTACATAAACCAAAAGGCATACATCTATAAGCAAAAGTACCAAAAGGGCAAGTAAAAGTAGTCTTTGATAGATCCTTAGCTGACACAGGTATTTGAGAGAAACCAGAATAACCATCTAGAAAGAAAAAATGTGTATGTTTAGATAATCTTTCTAGCATTTGATCGATAAAAGGTAAGGGGTAATGATCCTTTTTAGTGGCCTTATTTAATTTGCGGAAATCAATTACCGTCCTATAACCTGTAATAATTCTTTGAGGAATCAATTCATTTTTATCATTAGGAACAACAGTAATACCTCCCTTCTTAGGGACACAATGGACAGGACTTACCCACTGACTATCAGCAACGGGATGGATTATACCTGCCTCAAGGAGCTTTAGTATCTCCTTTCTTACCACTTCTTTCATTTTAGGGTTCAGCCGTCGTCGATGATCACAAACTAGTTTAGCATCTTCTTCCAAATTAATTTTATGTTGACATAGAGTGGGACTAATGCCCTTAAGATCATCAAGAGTATACCCAATAGCAGCACAGTGCTTCTTCACAGTTTTCAATAATCTCTCTTCCTCATGCTCTGAAAGGTTAGCACTAATAATAACATGGTATATCTTTTTCTCATCAAGATAAGCATATTTAAGAGTATCAGGCAACGGTTTAAGCTCAAACACGGGATCACCCTTGGGTGGAGGAGGATCCCCTAGGGTTTCAACAGGCAAATTGTGTTTCAGAATAGGTTCCTGTTTAAAGAATACTTCATCTATTCCCTTCTTTCATTCATAAACATATCATTTTCATTGTCTAGCAAATATTGTTCTAAAGGATCACTAGGAGGTACGGCAATAGAAGCAAGATCAATAATTTCATCCTTACTAGGTAATTCTTCTTCACGGTGTTGTCTACTGAATTTAGAGAAATTAAATTCATGAGTTATATCATCTAAACCGATAGTAACAACATCCCTTTTGCAATCTATGGTAGCATTAAGAGTATTTAAGAAGGGTCTACCAAATATAATGGGACAAAAGCTATCTTGTGGGGAACCAAGAACAAGAAAATCAGCAGGATATTTAGTTTTCCCACACAAGACTTCAACATCTCTAACAATTCCCATTGGTGAAATAATATCTCTATTGGCAAGTTTAATTGTGACATCAATATCTTCTAACTCAACAGGTGCAATATCATGCATGATTTCTCTATAGAGGCTAATAGGTATTGCACTAGCACTAGCACCCATATCACATAAGCCATGATAACAATGATCTCCTATTTTAACAGAAATAACATGCATGCCTACCACAGGTCTAGGTTTATCTTTCACACAAGGTTTAGCAATTCTAGCAGTTTCATCACAGAAATAAATAACATGCACATCAATATTATCAGACAAGAGATCTTTAACAATAGAAATATTAGGTTCAACTTTAACTTGCTCAGGAGGTGTATAAGTTTTAATATTGCTTTTACGAACCATAGTTGAAGCTTTAGCATGATCATTTATCCTAACAGGGAAAGGTGGTTTCTCAACATAAGAAGTAGGAACAATAGGATCATTATAAATGATAGTCTTTTCTTCAACTTTAATAGGTGCAGCTACTTTTACTTCTATGGGAGGATGATATTTAAACCACTTCTCCTTGGGGAGATCAACATAAGTAGAAAAAGATTCACATAAAGAAGCTACTATCTCAGAGTCAAGTCCATATTTAGTGCTAAATTTACGGAAAACATCGGTATCCATAAAAGATTTAACACAATCAAACCTAGGTGTCATACCTGATTCCTTACCTTTGTTGAGGTCCCACTCTTCAGAGTTGCGTTTAATTCTTTCCAATAAGTCTCATTTGAATTCAATAGTCTTCATCATAAAAGAGCCAGCACAAGAAGTATCAAGCATGGTGCGATTGTTATCAGAAAGCCGAGCATAATTTTTTTGAATAATCATTTCTCTTGAGAGTTCATGATTGGAGCATGAATATAACATTGATTTAAGCCTCCCCCAAGTTGGAGCGATGCTTTCTCCTTCGCGAGGCCAAAAATTATATATATAATTGCGATCACGATGAACAAGATGCATAGGATAAAACTTCTGATGAAATTCCAATTTCAATCGTTTGTAATTCCAAGATCCCATATCATCACATAGCCTATACCATGTCGATGCATCTCCCTTCAAAGATAAAGGGAAGACCTTTGTTGATGTCAAAACCGGTGGATCTCGGGTAGGCGGTCCCGAACTATGCGTCTAGGCCGGATGGTAACAAGAGGCAAGGGACACGAAGTTTTACCCAGGTTCGGGCCCTCTTGATGGAGGTAAAACCCTACGTCCTGCTTGATTAATATTGATGATATGTGTAGTACAAGATTAGATCTACCATGAGATCAGCGAGGCTAAATCCTAGAAGCTAGCCTATGGTATGATTCTTGTTCTGTTTGTTGTCCTACGGACTAAAACCCTCTGGTTTATATAGACACCGGAGAGGGTAGGGTTACAGAAAGTCGGTTACAATGGTAGGAGATCTATATATCCATATCGCCAAGCTTGCCTCCCACGCCAAGGAAAGTCCCTTCCGGACACAGGACGAAGTCTTCAATCTTGTATCTTCATAGTCCAGGAGTCCGGCTGAAGGTATAGTCCGGCCATCCGGACCCCCCCTAATCCAGGACTCCCTCAGTAGCCCCTGAACCAGGCTTCAATGACGACGAGTCCGGCGCACAGATTGTCTTCGGCATTGCAAGGCGGGTTCCTCCTCCAAGTACTTCATAGAAGATTTTGAACACAAAGATAGTGTCCGGCTCTGCAAAATAAGTTTCCACATATTTCCATAGAGAGAATAATATTTACACAAATCTAATCTGCTGACGTATTCCGTAGTGTGACATCGCACCACGACCAAGCCTTTATTCGAATCGTTTTATTGTCCCACCTCAGCGTGTCATGCGAGGCGGTTTCCTTGGCACGTCTTGTCGAAGCAGAGATCATGTCCCCTTATTCTGGGATTCTCATCAATACGGGCATGGGTAGCCCAACCGTGCCATTGATTACGGCGCTTGGAGATAAGCGAGTTTTACCAGGCTGGTGGGGACACGCAGTTGCGTCCACCCATATAAGGGGATAGGGATCCACCTTTTCACCTACGCCTTATTCCTCCTTTGCCTATCCATTTTTGCACATTTGAGCTCCAGCACCCAAGTCCGCACTCCCCACCTCAACCTTTTCTAGCCATGTCCGGAGCAGGAGGCAAGTGGATGGTCTCCTCTGTCACGGAGGGACACATCAAAAAACTGAGGAAGGCCGGATACTTGTCTAACGACATCGCGTACCGGCTTCCTGAAGAGGGGCAGCTCCTCCCCACCCCAAGGCCCCATGAGAGGGTTGTGTTCCTTCCCCACTTCCTCCGCGGACTGGGCTTTCCTATCCACCCCTTCGTCCCGGGACTCATGTTCTACTACGACCTGGATTTCCATGATCTGGCCCCGAACTTCATCCTCAACATCTTGGCGTTTATCATCGTGTGCGAGGCTTTCCTCCGCATCCGCCCCCATTTCGGCCTATGGCTCAAGACTTTCAATGTCAAGCCGAAGGTGGTGCGCGGCAACCAGGCGGAGTGCGAAGGCGCCATGGTGGGCAAGATGCCCAACGTCTTATGGCTCGAGGGATCCTTTGTGGAGACCCTGAAGGGGTGGCAATCGGGGTGGTTTTACATCACCGAGCCGCGCGACCCTGAGTGGGTCGCAGCCCCTGAGTTCCGGTCCAGACCCCCAACGTGGCACGACGATGGGATCCTCTGGCACGACGAATTCGTCATTGTCGAGGCTTGCCTCGTCTTTGGAGGGAGGCATATAATTATCATCCTTGACCTCTCTGTCTGCCGCTCTCTCACGAGGGCAGGCTTCTCCATCCTCCTATGCTGAATCTTGCTGGAGGGGGTTTTCTTCGGCACTCTCCGAAGTATTATTATCTCCCGTGCTGGAATCACCGTATTTGCTTTGGCGGGATTTTGAGCGGCACCGCTGATGCCGGCGCTTAGGCTGTTTCTTGGAGGGGTCATCCTCCGCTGTTCCATCGCGATCTCCTTCTTTTGGGGTGTCCACCATGTATATGTCATATGACGAGGTGGCTTTCCAGGGCCCAATAGGCGTTGGTTCTTCATCGTCTCCTGCATCGGCGTCCATACCGTCGATGTCTTCGGAGTCGAAGTCGAGCATGTTGGTTAAATCATCGATAGTGGCTACAAAGTGGGTGGTGGGTGGGCTTTGAATTTCTTCATCGTCCGTATCCCAACCTTGCTGACCGTAGTCCGGCCAGGGCTCTCCTGATAAAGAGAGAGACTTTAGTGTCTTCAAAATATCACCGAAAGGCGAGTGCTGAAAGATGTTCGCGGTAGTAAACTCCATGATCGGCGCCCAATCGGATTCGATCGGCAAGGGCGCGGAGGGTTCGGAGTCCGGAGAGGAGTCCGGCTCCTTGGAGTAACGAGTCTCGCGGAGTGCGGGGCTGGTGTTCGGCTCGATCGCCATTGGGATCGCAGCCCCCGAGGCGGCGTCCAACCACCCATCCTCGATCAGCGCAGTTGGCTCCGAATTAAGGGTCGAAGCCGATGCGGGTGCAGCCTCTAGGGCACTGTTTGGCGGCAGAGCTAGATCATGCTCATCGTGACAGTGCGACGCGCTCGACAGTGGCTCGAATCCGTCGAAGATCAAGTCCCCACGGATGTCAGCCGTGTAGTTTAAACTTCCAAATCTGACCTGACGGCCAGGGGCATAGCTTTCGATCTACTCCAGATGGCCAAGTGAATTGGCCCACAGTGCTAAGCCGCTGAAGACGAAGATCTATCCGGGGAGGAAGGTCTCACCCTGGACTGCATCGCTATTGATGATCGTAGGAGCCATCAAGCCTAACGGCGACGACACAGAGGAACTCTCAATGAAAGCACCAATGTCGGTGTCAAAACCGAGGGATCTCGGGTAGGGGGTCCCGAACTGTGCGTCTAGGCCGGATGGTAACAGGAGGCAAGGGACACGAAGTTTTACCCAGGTTCGGGCCCTCTTGATGGAGGTAAAACCTTACGTCCTGCTTGATTAATATTGATGATATGGGTAGTACAAGAGTAGATCTACCACGAGATCGGAGAGGCTAAACCCTAGAAGCTAGCCTATGGTATGATTGTTGTTCTGTATGTTGTCCTACGGACTAAAACCCTCCGGTTTATATAGACACTGGAGAGGGTTAGGGTTACACAAAGTCGGTTACAATGGTAGGAGATCTATATATCCGTATCGCCAAGCTTGCCTCCCACGCCAAGGAAAGTCCCTTCCGGACACGGGACGAAGTCTTCAATCTTGTATCTTCATAGTCCAGGAGTCCGGCTGAAGGTATAGTCCGGCCATCCGGACACCCCCTAATCCAGGACTCCCTCAACCTTCTTCTTAACAACATCTCCGGGTACACCTGCAAGCTTAAATAATCCACAAACTTCATCCACATATATCGGATGCTCATCAGGATGTTTTGTTCCATCTCCTAAAAAAGGATTAGCTAGCAGTTTTTCTATCATACCCGAAGGAATTTCAAAGCAGACATTTTCATTTTCATTTTCATTTTCAGTAGGTTGAGTAGGTTGAGGAACAACTCTTTGGTCTGTTGGTCGGGGTGAAGATACCCCAAACAAGCCCCTCAGAGGATTACTTTCCATAGTAACAAGTGACAGTAAATTTCAGCACACTATATAAATTGTTCCTTACCAAATTCCACCTACCAGAGGCGCTTCACTTCCCGGCAACGGCGCCAGAAAAGAGTCTTGATGACCCACAAGTATAGGGGATCTATCGTAGTCCTTTCGATAAGTAAGAGTGTCGAACCCAAAGAGGAGCAGAAGGAAATGATAAGCGGTTTCCAACAAGGTATTCTCTGCAAGTACTGAAATAAGTGGTAATAGATAGTTTTGTGATAGGATAATTTGTAACGAGCAACAAGTAACAAAAGTAAATAAAGTGCAGCAAGGTGGCCCAATCCTTTTTGTAGCAAAGGACAAGCCTGGACAAACTCTTATATAGAGAAAAGCGCTCCCGAGGACACATGGGAATATCGTCAAGCGAGTTTTCATCACGTTCATATGATTCGCGTTCGGTACTTTGATAATTTGGTATGTGGGTGGACTGGTGCTTGGGTACTGTCCTTACTTGGACAAGCATCCCACTTATGATTAACCTCTATTGCAAGCATCCGCAACTACAACAAAAGTATTAAGGTAAACCTAACCGAGGGAGTCCTGGATTATTGGGTCTCCGGACAGCTGGACTATCTCCATTGGTCGGACTGTTAGACTATGAAGATACAAGATTGAAGACTTCGTCTCATGTACGGATGGGACTCTACTTGGCGTGGAAGGCAAGCTAGGCAATACGTATATGGATATCTCCTCCTTTGTAATCGACCTTGTGTAACCCTAACCCTCTCTGGTGTCTATATAAACCGAAGGGTTTTTGTCCGTAGGACAACAATCACAACATACAATCATACCGTAGGCTAGCTTCTAGGGTTTAGCTTCTCTGATCTCGTGGTAGATCTACTCTTGTAACACCCATATCATCAATATTAATCAAGCAGGACGTAGGGTTTTACCTCCATCAAGAGGGCCCGAACCTGGGTAAAACTTCATGTCCCTTGCCTCATGTTACCATCCGGCCTAGACGCACAGTTCGGGACCCCCTACCTGAGATCCGCTAGTTTTGACACCGACATTGGTGCTTTCATTGAGAGTTCCTCTGTGTCATCGCCATTGGGCTTGATGGCTCCTACTATCATCGATAGCGATGCGGTCTAGGGTGACACTTTTATCCCTGGACAGATCTTCATATTCGGCGGCTTTGCACTGCGGGCCAATTCGCTTGGCCATTTGGAGCAGATTGAAAGCTACGCCCCTGGCCATCAGGTCAGATTTTGGAAGTTTGAACTACACGACCGACATCCGCGGAGACTTGATCTTCGACGAATTCGAGCCGCAGCCGGGCGCGCCCCACTGTCGCGATGGGTATGACCTAGCTCTACCATCGAACAGTACCCCAGAAGCCGCGCCCGCATCAGCTCCGACCCTTAGTTCGGAGCCAACTGCGCCAACGAGGACGGGTCGTTAGACACCACCTCAGGGGTTGCAGTCTCAACGGCGACCGAGCCGAACACCAGCACAAATCTCCATGCAGCCCATGACTCCAAGGTGCCGGACTCTCTTCCGGAAACCGAACCATCCGCGCCCCTGCCAATCGAATCCGATTGGGCGCCGATCATGGTATTCATCGCCGCGGATATCTTTCAGCACTCGCCCTTCGGCGACATTCTGAATTCACTAAGGTCTCTCTCTTTGTCAGGAGAGCCCTAGCCGGATTATGGCCAACAGGATTGGGATTCGGACAACGAAGAAATTCGACGCCCACCCACCACCCACTTCTTAGCCACTTTCGATGATTTAACCAACATGCTTGACTTCGACTCCGAAGACATCGACGGTATGGACGACGATGTAGGAGACGAACATGAACCAGCACCTATAGGGCACTGGAAAGCCACCTTGTCGTATGACATATACATGGTGGATACACCCAATGAAGGCAACGGCAACGAGATGGCGGAGGATGACCCCTCCAAGAAGCAACCCAAGCGCCGACGTCAGCGGCGCCGCTCTAAGTCCCGCCAAAGCAAAAGTGGTGATACCGACACAGGAGATAATAACACTCCGGATAGCGCCGAAGACAACAACAATCCCCTCCAGCAAGATTTAGAGAAGAAGGATGAAGGAGCTAGCTCTCCCGAGAGAGCGGCTGGCGGAGAGGAGGAGGATGACAATTACATGCCCCCCTCCGAAGACGAGGCAAGCCTCGGCGACGATGAATTCACCGTACCAGAGGATCCCGTCGAACAAGAGCACTTCAAGCGCAGGCTTATGACCACGACAAATAGCCTAAAGAAAAAGCAGCAGCAGCTTCAAGCTGATCAAGATCTGCTAGCTGACAAATGGACCGAAGTCCTCGTAGCCGAGGAATATAAACTCGAGCGTCCCTCCAAGAGTTACCCAAGGCGCAGGTTACTACCCCGACTGGAGGAAGAAGCGTATGATACGGCTGATCGGCCACCTCGTGGCCGCGATAGAGAGGCATTCCAGCCAAAAGCTCAGCCTCCACCCCAACGCCATCCAAATAAAAAGGCATGGGGAGATACACCAGACCTGTGAGACATATTCGAGAACAAAGCAAAGCATTCAAGATCGATCTACGGATCACGAGGGTGCACCACTCTACAAGACGGTAAACGTCACTCCGGATACAGTAAAAGCAAATCCGGACGGGCCGAACACAGCGGGCAGGACCCATACGAGCTGCGTCACGATATAGCCCAATACAGAGGCGCCGCACACCCCTTATGCTTCACAGAGGAAGTAATGGAACATCAATTCCCAGAAGGTTTCAAACCTGTAAACATTGAATCATACGACGGCACAACAGATCCCGCAGTATGGATTGAGGACTTCCTCCTCCACATCCACATGGCCCGCGGTGATGACTTACATGCCATCAAATACCTCCCACTAAAACTCAAAGGACCAGCACGACATTGGCTTAATAGCTTGCCAGCGGACTCCATTAGCTGTTGGGAAGATCTGGAAGCCGCATTCCTCGACAACTTTCAGGGCGCTTATGTGCGACCACCAAATGCAGGTCACGTCGCAACAAGCATAAGCGCCGCATTAACAGCGAAAGTACTGAGGATACGACAGTCAATACCGGATTCAAAGGCTCTAAACCCGGTCAGCGGAAAAAGCCATTCAAACAAAGTACGCCAGGTCCGTCCAGCTTGGACCATATACTTGATCGCTCATGTCAAATATACGGCACCCCAGACAAGCCAGCCAACCACACCAACAGGGATTGTTGGGTGTTCAAGCAGTCTGACAAGTTAATTGCTGAAAACAAGGACAAAGGGCCGCATAGCGATGACGAGGAAGAACCCCGACAGCCGCACACTGGAGGACAGAAGAGGTTTCCCCCGCAAGTGCGGACGGTGAACATGATATACGCAACCCATATCCCCAAGAGGGAGCGGAAGCGTGCGCTCAGGGACGTATATGCGTTGGAGCCAGTCGCCCCAAAGTTCAACCCTTGGTCCTCCTGTCCGATCACCTTCGATCGCAGGGACCACCCCACTAGTATCCGTCACGGCGGATTCGCCGCACTGGTCCTAGACCCAATCATCGACAGATTTCACCTCACTCGAGTCCTTATGGATGGCGGCAGCGGCCTGAACCTGCTTTATCAGGACACAGTGTGCAAAATGGGTATAGACCCCTCAAGGATCAAACCCACAAAAACGACCTTTAAAGGCGTCATTCCAGGCATAGAGGCCCACTGCACAGGCTCAATTACACTGGAAGTGGTCTTCGGATCGCCGGATAACTTCCGAAGCGAAGAGTTAATCTTCGATATAGTCCCGTTCCGCAGTGGTTATCACGCGCTGCTCGGATGAACCACATTCACTAGATTAAATGCGGTACCACATTATGCATACCTCAACCTCAAGATGCCAGGACCTCGCAGAGTTATTATAGTCAATGGAAACATAGAGCGCTCTCTCCGAACAGAGGAGCACACCGCGGCCCTTGCAGCAAAAGCACAAAGCAGCCTCTCAAGGCAATCTACCAGTTCGGCATTTCAAAACCCGGACACCTTCAAGCGCGCTCGGGGCAATCGGCAGATAGACCACCTGGCGCGATCTGATCTCGCGTAGCAATACAGTGGCCACCCCAAACCCAGCACAACGGCGTTATTCGTGCCGCGCGTACATAATTACGCATTAAAAATACCATGGGCACAGGAGGGGAGGGGGGGGCACAACTGCGGCACGCCCCAAAACACGGCCTAAACCGCACTAGGGGCTTCCCGTTTGGTTATTTTTCTTTTTCTTTCAGGACTTTAATCTCTGGAAACACCGTCCGGCAGCTCCATTGTCGAACACATGATACAGCAACCAAGGAGGCAGACAACTACGTTATACAACGGAATTCCCAGGTTGATTACATATTTCATATCATTCCTCAGCTCGCCCTTGGAAGGGACATAGTCCTACTCTTTTGCTTATTGCACTATCTGTATCACTCTGCTTTAATGCAATTTTTTAATAAACAATGCATGACATTACGACTATTGTTGCAATTTTGTTATAAATATATCTATGCGTTCATTAATGATGCCTTGCAACCGTACACTCTGGTACGGCCAATGCACCAGGGGCTTACGTACCCGCAATATGGTGTGAAAAGTCCGAACACTTTCACAAGTGCGGCACCCCGAACTTATAGCATTATATGCATTAGCTCTGAATCATGTCTTTGGTCAAATGTTGGGTTTGCCCGGCTCCTATGTTTTGGTACCTTACGTTCCGCTCTATCGGCTAAGGTAGCGCTAGGAGAACTACTGCGATTGTGCCCCGGTTCTGCCGGGCTGAGCACCTCAGTAGCATTACAAGAAATATGTCAACTTATGACCTTCTCTCAATGACCCTCGAAGAATTGGTCATAAATTTATGACCATTTTAGACCAATTGGTCAAAAGCTGTTCAGGGGGCTCCAAACCCTAAACCATTGCGACCATTTTGGTCAGAAAGGTCGTAATTTCCTTACACGAAATGGTCACAAAGCAAACAGTGCTAGTCCGCTGCCTTATTTCTAGTTGTTAATGACCAATATAGATGGTCATAGCCTTGTAGATTGTGGTGGGTTGTGATGACTAGGCGCCATCTCATCAGTTTTGCCTATGTGTCATGTCCATGTGGCAGTTTTTGCCCTAGGTTGTGAAGCAACCTATATTTCTATCATTCCCAAAATTCCCAAAAAATCTCATAAATTCTTTGGGGCATATCTTCATCAAATATGTAAAAATCCTTCCTTGCCTAGTTCAAAACTAATTCAACAATATTCATTCTCCTATTCTGTTCACAACAACACTTTATGAAGGAAGTGCTATTTATATATTCTTGATTTCCCTCGGAATTTTTGGGCACTCTTTCCTATCCAAATCATTACCGCATGACAAAATTCAGCTCCATTTGCCTAGCAAATCTTCCTCGGCAAATTTCCAAAGTTTTTTTCCACCTAGAAGCATTGTGAAGGAAGTACCTTTTTTATATCTCTAAATGACATGAAATTTATACAGTTCCTTCATATGCCCAAATTATCACCCTCATCCAAACTGTAGCTCAGTCAAATCACCTATGTGAGCCCAGGTTCAATTTATATTTTATGGCCAAATTGGCACGTTGCAAAGCAAGTGTTATATAGACCCCTCCTATTACCCTCAAACTTTTCGGGCACTCTTCCATACCCAAATCATTGCCACATGATAATATTCAGCTCAATTTTCCTAGTAAATCTTTCTCAGGAAATTTCCAAAGTTTCTACCTCAAGAGAAGCTTTGTGAAGTAAGTACTAGCTAGGCTTACCCAAATGATCTAAAAATTTACCAGCGCATGACCATACCTATGTAACTTACCTACACCAATTTTTAGCTCATTTCATTCATCCAATCTCTCTCACTAGTTTTCCCAAGTTTTTGTCCATAGAAGAGCATTGTGAAGGAAGTACTACTTTCGCATGTCAAAATGATATCAATTTTCTACAATGCTTTCCTATGACCAAATAACCATCCTCCACCAAATTTCAGCTCAATCCATTCATTATTTTGAGCCCAGCTTCAACATTCATATTTTTGTCCAGTGTGGTACTTTGCAAAGCAAGTACCACCTAGGATCCTCCTTTTGAGCTGAAAATTTGTGAATACATTCTCCTTAGTAGATAATCATCCTCGGCCAAAACTCACGCCCATTGGCCATGTGCATTTCCCGTACCGCTAATCAAACACTTGGCTGCTTATTCAAGTTTGAGCATCGATCGGTCTCCTCGTGAGAATCTTATGTTGTAATTTTCTTCCTAGCACCTACCTGGGGAGTGCCCAACCCACTAGACATGCCTATGCCGCCCAGAACACATGGCAATGCCAGGGTCACGCGGTGACCACGCGGCGGGCATGCGAGTTTACGCGCTCTAGAGTTGGGGCCCTCGACCACCGCCCAAACCTCGACGTATCGCCACCAAACCATGTATTTATGATTAAATAGGTACTTATGTACCTAGAAATGATTTTTGGAAAAAATAAATAGCAAACTATGAGACAGCTGCAGTTCAAATTTGACCCGCTTCCTACTGAATCGGCGGAAATTTGTCTTTTTCACGAGAGGTGGATCAAAACTTTTTACACCCAACCATTTTGTCAATTGTGCATTAAATATGGCCTAGTATTTTAGAAAAATGATTTTGTCCAATTTTGCAACAATTATTTGGGAGGTCCTTCATAAAAAGCCTCCTTTTGGGCACTCGAAAAATGGAAAATGGTTTTTTCGTCCAAAGAAAATGAAAACTTCCTTAAGCAACATTGTTTGCCATTCCAATATGCACCCTTGTGCACAATATGATATCATTTGAACAAACTATGCCATGAATGTGTCCATAAGATTGATCATTTGGCTTGAAAGCCATTGATCTCCACATGTGATAGCTCGTTTCTGACAACACTTTTTTAAAATAATTGCCGTATTACAAGTTTGTTATTTTTCCTGGGAACTTGGCCACATATAATGACACAATGCGAAGGTTTCCCAATTTTTTGAATTTTTTGAATTTTTTATGCCCGTTTCAAAATGCGGTCAAAACGGCGGGAATGACCGTTCCTAGCTAGTGGTTAAATCTTGGAATTTTTTTGGTGTTTCTATGATTAAATAGGTACTTATGTACCTAGAAATGATTTTTGGAAAAAATGAATAGCAAACTATGAGGCAGCTGCAGTTCAAATTTGACCCGCTTCCAACTGAATCGGCGGAAATTTGTCTTTTTCACGAGAGGTGGATCAAAACTTTTTACACACAACCATTTTGTCAATTGTGCATTAAATATGGCCTAGTATTTTAGGAAATTGATTCAGTCCAATTTTACAACAAATATTTGGTAGGTTCTTCACAAAAAAACCATTTTTACCACAAGAAAATGATTAAAAATATCTAGAAAGATAAAAAATGCATGCAAATCGGTGATCATCCATAAAAATGGGGTCTAACTTGAGTGAAAAATTTAGTTGTGCCGTTTTGCAAAATATTTTGATAGTTGCTTCACAAAATTCCCCTATTTTTAGTACTTAGAAACTATTTTAAATCACTGATCTTCCGAACCAATCAGGGCTCTTCCCACAGATCGATGACATGGCGTCCATCCATCTATCCATCCATCTCTCCATCCCACATCCATCCATCCATCCATCTACAGAAAAAAAGAAACAAAAAAGAAAAAGAGACACCCCACGCACCCCCAACCC
This sequence comes from Triticum dicoccoides, assembly GCF_002162155.2. NCBI lineage: Eukaryota > Viridiplantae > Streptophyta > Magnoliopsida > Poales > Poaceae > Triticum > Triticum dicoccoides. The sequence goes on along the minus strand of NC_041390.1, from coordinate 37,176,051 downwards.
TAGATCAAACCCCTCCCCCCATTGCACCCCTCCTCCCTCCTCCCAATCTCCTCGCCGCCGCCGCCACCTCTTCCTCCCCGTCCCCGGCCCCTCCCGATCCACCTCCTCCCCGTCGTCTCCCACCCACCGCCGACCTCGTCGTCCTCCTCACCAATGCCGACCTCGTCCC
>NC_041390.1:37118399-37175580 GCF_002162155.2 Triticum dicoccoides | reverse complement strand
CCTCCCTTCCCTACCCTACCGCCGCGCCCTCCCCGCCAGCCCCTCGGCAATCACACCAACCCCATAGGCACAGATCCGGCATCTTCGACATTGATTTCACTTCCCATCCCCCTTCCCCACGCTCCCCTCAAGCTCCAGATCCCCGGCCGCGACGACCCCTTCCTCAGATTCCTCCAGGAACCCTATCCCCTCCGATCTGCCCGCCGCCACGTCATGGTCGAGTTCTACGCGCCCTGGTGCGGCCACTGCCGCACGCTCGCGCCTCACTGCAGGGGATCACGACCTGGCCGGATCCGCACCCACCGGAGCGTCCTTCCTGATGCGGTGGCCTTCTCTCTCTCGACGACGCTGACTAATTAAGGCCGGTTCTTCCTCGACCTCCACGACGCGCATCTCCTCTCCGGCTGGCCATGGTGGGTGAGCGTGAATCCCTCCCTTGTCTTTGTTTGTTTCTTCATCTGATTCCTCCTGCCTGCCTGCGTGTGTGTGATTTGTTTTGTGTCTGATCTGATCTGTAGAAGCTGCTCTGCTCAAGGTGGTGCACAAGGAAGCCCTCATGGCGGCTGCTGCAGCTGGACGTCCTCCTCCACCCCCCCTATCTGACGAACTTGGTGAGCTCTACCCAGCCCCTTGATTGATTTGATTTGATTTGCACATGAACGCTAGCGATTCTTCTTCTTCCGGACACAAATTGGTCATGTTATGCTGTTGCAGGAGGACGCCGAGCCATGGAGCAGCCCTTCCTTGTGTCAACTTGCTGTTTGCATATTTCCCTTCTCTGTTTCTGAATGATTGATTCATTGATGCAGAAAATTATCCATCTTCTCACCGTGTGTGTTGATTCACACTAGTCATGTAAACTGCACATTTACACTGTAACTCCGCTGTAGAACTGTAAATATACTAGTGCATTCAACCGATTCACTACTGTAAATTACAAATGAGGTTCACAAACTTACACTCATTTATAGTGGTATAATCTACAGTTCTTACAGTGGTTATAAGCAGCAGTTTTTTTTCATAATTTTCAAGATGTACTCATGTTAATCACATTGCAATTTTTGTTCTACTATTCATCTACTTTGTTCTCATGTATACATACTACTGCCTGCCATCATGTGCCACCATATGTTCTAAGTAAGACTAGCAGACTATTAGTGGCTTGTGTACCAATTTTCTCGTGCCCATGGTTGGCGTGCGCTGGGGTAAACACAGGACCACGCACTAGTAACTGCACAACTCTGAAATGCTTCCTAATGATTACTCATCTTTGTTACACCATGCATGCACCTACAGCTACAGGGATCTGTACGCTTACTGAATGAATGAATGGTGTGCATCTTTCTTCAGTTTGATTGAGAAATGCCCCCCTTTCCTGTGCTTAGATATGCCCACTAAGCCACCAGAATGTTTTACTTACAGCTTAATATTGTCAATCGTCTGACTTTATGACTATTAATTGTCAATGATGTGATTACCCCTCTGAAAAAGCATGTCCTTTACTGGTATTGACCAGCAGTGATTATATTTCTGAATTGCTGTAGAGGTGACTGAATTTCTTCTATGCATGCAAGGTTGAACTGTCATTTGTTAGTACTGAGATCATAAGCCATGTTCTAGATTAACCCTGGATCAGATGCCAAGTCTGGACTGCAGGTTTCCATTTTGATGTCTTGTCTCCTAGCAGTATGCCTTGTTACCTCACCCTCTGAAGAAAACATGTCCTTAACTGCTAGTGTCCAGGATTACTATGTTTCTGTATTGCTGTAGAGGTGACTGAATTTGTTCCGTAGACGCAAGTATGGACTTCTAGGAATGATTGTGTGTACCATTATCACATGCCATGTTTTTGATTAGCAAAACATCGTTGACTTGGAACAAGGGTTGGTACTGGTTACTGAATGATGCGCATTTTTTCTTTAGTTGATAAAAATGCCACCCTTTTTGTGCATAAATACATCTGCCCACCAAGTCACCAAACATGTTGCAAGGCTTAATATTGTTAATGATGTGACTTTCTGAATATTGATTGTCCATCTCACCCATGCTTAATATTGATAATTGCCAATGATGTGATCACCCCTCTGAAAAAAGCATGTCCTTTACTGCTACTGACCAGCAGTGATTGTGTTTCTGTAATCTTTTTATGTCTTGTGTACTAGTGCTAAAATCTTATAGCAAAATACATCTTTCTTTTGAATAACAATATATGAGATTAGCTAGAAATTATACGGTTTGAATTTTGGCGCTGACCTTGTTCTCAATTCTTTTGTAGACTGCTTTCAATGGGGGAAGAAGCTTAGAGAACTTCAATTAAATAGAAGAATTATCCATGATTTCATTGCTGTGAAGGTGATTGAGTTGGTGTTCTATACCAGTTCCTTATTTACTTTGATGGTTCTTGATACGTGAACTGTTTCATAGGGCATAGTTGTCCATGTTGCATTCTAATCCCTTATTTGAGTAGATGCTTCCTGATTATCCATGTTGCATGTGAATGTGTTGAGTAGATAGAATTGGAGTGAGCAGATCACTATAGGACTAAGGAAAAATCAAAAAGTATGTGTAGGAAAATATCATCGTTCTTGCTCACTTTGCAAAAATGATGAGTACTAGAAATTGTCCCCTTTCACTAATATTTGTTGTTTGCTGATGGTTATACGTCTTTTGCTTGATCTATTATGACTCATGCACACAGGTTGGCTAGAAATAGCCCTGGTTATAGATATTTTTATTATTTTATACATTAATGTATGCTGTTATTATTTGTATGTGTGATGCTTTCAGCCTGTTTTACTGTTTCCTCCTCGATTGATCTATTCATGTAATGTTCTGTTCTTGTAGGAAGGCAAGTTGTCGCACCTGGAGAACTTGCCCATCAGAGGGAGCAATGAAGACATTGTTAGGACAGTACCAGATGTGCTCCTACATGTTGAACAATGTTATGTAGTAGTGACATAAGGCAAATTATGTAGACATTGTTAGGACATTGTTAGGACAGTACCAGATGTACCAAATCTGCGTGTTGAACAATTCCTGTGTAATGAAATTTTGTATTCCCTGTGTACATGTTGCTTTAATGCCAGATTGTGAAAATTACTCAATTGCCATGATAGTATTGGGCCTGAATTGGCCATGACCCAGAAATAAATGTGGCACAAACGTGGTCTGGGGTGAAAAGGCCATGGCCCAAACAATATTTTTCTGGAAGAACAAAAACTAATAAGAAATGCATTATAAGAGGCCATGGCCCAGAAATAAAAAGGCTAAAATTTCGGCTTGGCCCATGTAGTCAACCAAATTAATAGGGAAAAAATATACAGTAAAAAGGCCAAATTGTTGGGCTAGGCCCATGTAGAAAACTGAATTGGACCGGGCTGAATCTTGTGCCACATCAGATTGCCACGTTGGATGCCTACGTGGCCTGGGGAGGTTGCTAGTGACCAAAACGCCACAGTGGACATATTTTGGTCATAAACGTCTTCGACCATTCCAGAAGAAAGGTCGCTATAGTCAGTTTATGACGGCCAGCTTTTGACCTTATCTTTTTGGTCACAAAAAGGTCACAAATGGAAATTTGTGACCATTCAGTGACCAATAGTGGTGGTCACAAGTTGACATATTTCTTGTAGTGTAGAGAAAGCTAAAACTGACTGTCATGATAAGGCGCGAGACTGGTCACTGTTCGGCGAGGTTTTTCGAGTCCTTAAAGACTTATGCCGCTTAGGGCGAGGGGCCGGATCTGCCTGGCTTACAGGCATATATCGCACCCCGAATTCGGCCTTCCGAACACCAGGGGCTTCGCCAAAATTTAAAATTATAGAATTCTATGGCTAAGTGAGAGTGATAAAGCAATATTAGTCCGGTTGACTTGTTCATTGTGCTGAGCACCTCCCTCGAAGGACCCAAATATGGGAACAAGAGTGCTCAGGTTTATCCCGAACACCCGAGCACTAGCGGCATGGGGGCAGAAGCCGAGGACTAGCCATCTCTCAGATTGGATAAACAGCCAAACATAAGGTAATATTTTAAATTCAAACAAGCGTTGCATGGCGCATATGAAACAAGTTTTCACACATACAGGACAAAACGAGCAAGTCTCATTCAAATATTACATTTTGTGAACACTCATCCGCGATAAGACAGGCAGCCAGCAGAACACCCTCGTAGTACATGTCCGGGTGGCGGTGCTCCTTGCCCTCCGGTGGCCCCTCCTTGATCAGCTTCACGGCGTCTAGCTTGACCCACTGCATTTTTACACGGGCGAAAGCCCGACGCACCTTCTATGCAGACGGATCGCTTGACGACCTCCAGCCGAGGACAGGCATCCACAAGCCGCCTCACCAGGCCGAAGAAGCTGTTCAGAAGGGCGTTGCCAGGCCACAACCGGACTAGCCCTTCATGGCCTGATCGGCCGCCTTATGTAGCTCGGCCATCTGCTTCAGCTGGTCGCTCATTGGCACCGGATGTTTGGCCTCAGCATACTGAGACCAGAACTTCTCCGTCGAGCTTCCGTCCTCGGCCTGGTAGAATAGTGCGGCATCAGACACACTGCGGGGCAAATCTGCGAATGCTCCTGAAGAGCTCCGGATTCGGGTAAGTAATTGGTAATTCACCTTTACATGCTTGCTTTGCATATAGAAAGCCTTACCTGCCACTATCTTCTTCATCGCGTCGATCTCCTGAAGGGCCTTCTGGGCCTCGGCCTTGGCACTCTTCACGCTCTCACGGGCCGCGGCAAGCTCAGACTCTCACATCTTCAAGTCAAGCTCCAATGCCTCGTGCTTCGTCACGAGAGCCTGGAGCTCTTGCTGCACCTCGCCCACCCGAGCCTTGTGCCTCTCTCGCTCGGTGCACTCCTCGGCCGCTGTATCTTCGGCCTTGGTCAGCGCTTGCTTCAGGGTCGCCACCTCGGTCGTGGCCCCTGGCAAAACATACAATGATCCTGTCATTTTGCAATCGCGTCCTTTTTTATATACATATATCTATAGACGGGGTATTACTTACCTTCGTTCTCCTCGAGCTGCCTCTTGACAAGGCCGAGCTCTTTCTTGGACCCATCGAGGTCCTGCTTCAGTACGGCGACCTCCGCAGTTAGTGCAGCGGACGCCAGCAGAGAAGCCTGCATATGCATATTGACATACTTATATTAGACTCCTGCGATATTATTTGATCCACTGTTCGGCTTTTCTTTGCGAACACCGAACAAAGCATCAGGGGCTACTGTCTATGCGGTAATACTTCTACTACATTTTAAAACACTTACCTCGAAGCCTGTTAGAAGGCTAGTACAGGCTTCAGTCAATCCGCTCTTGGCGGACTGAACCTTCTGGATCACCGCACTCATGATAGTGCGGTGCTCCTCCTCGATGGAAGCATTGTGAAGCGCTTCCAACATAGTGTCCGGCGCCTCTAGATGGACAGAGGTCACCGGCACAGGCATCTCACCCCCCTTAGAAGGGGACCGCCTGCCCGAGCTCGGAACCGTTGGAGGGTCTGGCGCGGTGTTCGGCTAAGGGCCAAACTCGGAGCTCTCGGGGACCCTGTCCCCTCGGCTCCCGGAGTCCAGAAGGTCGCCTTGAGGCGCCTCCGGGACTGTCCCCCCTCGATCCGGTGCCTCTTGAGACAACACCTCGGCGTCGTTGGCTGGATGAGGGGAGGTGGCGGTCGGGACTGGATCGCTATCCATGTCCGACGAGCCCAGGGAGCCGTCCGAGGATACCTCGATATTGGCTCGGGGCGGCCTGCACAATTAAGTTCGGCGTTAGGGAAAGCAATGCGACAAAGGAATCCTATGGGTTACTTTGGTATCCGAATACTTACAATCTCCCCTGGTGCTTGGCCCTGGGAAACCACTCGTCTTCCCTTTCGTCGGCGGCGGTGGAGCTGTCCGGAAGGAGCGTCCTTCCCTTCTTGGACCCTCCGGCCTCCCCAGTTGGGGCGGCCTTCCTTTTCTTGTCTCCCCCAGTCGGTGGGGGAGCCTCTTCTTCCTCTTCCTCATCTTCGGGGAAAGAGTGTGCCGCAGAGTCATCGGACAGTGAGTCCGACGATGCCTGGCGTCGGGAACTTTTTCGAGCTCCCTTGGCCTTCTTGGTCTTCTCCGACACCTTATAAGGGGCCGGAGTCAACATCTTCGCCAGAAGGGCGTCCGCAGGGTCTTCGGGCAAGGGTGTCGGACAGTCGATTTGTCCGGCCATCTTCTGCCAGTCCTGTTAACGGCACAAGAGTTTAGATCCCGCATAGAGTCAATCTATATAGAAAACAAGTATCCTGTAAAAGGTAAAACAGCTTACCGCACTGGCTTGGCACTTCGCGCTGAATTCACGATCCTCAGTAATGGGGGGAGGGACCGCGGCACCCTTGAACAGCACCCTCCAGGCATCTTCATGAGTCGTGTCGAAGAGCCTGTTCAGAGTTCGGTGATGCACCGGGTTGAACTCCCACAAGGTGAACTCCCATTGTTGGCACGGGAGTATCCGGCGAACGAGCATAACCTGGACTATGTTGACGAGCTTGAGCTTCTTGTCCACCATGTTTTGAATACATGTCTGAAGTCCGGTCAGCTCTTTTGAATTACCCCAGGACGGGCCCTTCTCTTTCCAGGAGATGAGCCGCATGGGGATGCCAGATCGAAACTCGGGGGCCGCTACCCATGCGGGGTCGCGTGGCTCGGTGATATAGAACCACCCCGATTGCCACCCCTTTATGGTATCCACGAAGGTGCCCTCGAGCCATGTGATGTTGGGCATCTTGCCCACCATGGCGCCTCCGCACTCCGCCTGGCGGCCGCTCACTACCTTCGGCTTGACATTGAAGGTCTTCAGCCATAAGCCAAAGTGGGGCTTGATGCAGAGGAAGGCCTCGCACACGACGATAAACACCGAGATGTTGAGGATGAAGTTCAGCGCCAGATCGTGGAAATCCAAGCCGTAATAAAACATGAGCCCCCAGACGAAGGGATGGAGAGGGAATCCCAGTCTGCGGAGGAAATGGGTGAGGAATACCACCCTCTCATGGGGCTCGGGGGTGGGGATGAGCTGTCCCTCATCTGGGAGCTGGTGCGCGATGTCGTCGGGCAGGTATCCGGCTCTCCTCAGTTTCTTGACGTCTCCCTCTGTGACGGAGGAGACCATCCACTTGCCTCCCGCTCCGGACATGGTTGGAGAAGGTTGAGATGGAAGTGAGAGCTTGGGCGCTAGAGCTCGAGTGTGAGGGAGCGGATGAGCAGAGGAGGAAGAAGGCATGGATAGAAAGGTGAATCCTTATCCCTTTATATGGGCGGACAAAATTAAGCGTCCCCACTTGCCTGATAAAACTCGCTTATCCCCCAAGCGCCGCAATTGATGGCGCGGTTGGGTTACCCACGCCCATATTGATGAGAATCCCGTAATAAGGGGACACGATCTCTGCTTTGACAAGACGTGTCGAAAAACTGCCTCACATTATGTGCGGGGCTGGTTAAAAGAAACGGTTCGAATAATCACCGGGCCATGACGTAACGTCATGCTGCCGAAACAAGAAAACGTTATTCTCTCTACGGTGGAATGTGGAACTTATTTTGCAGGGTCGGACACTATCCTCGTATTCAAATTCTTCTGTGATGTATTCGGAGAAGGAACCCGCCTTGCAATGCCGAAGACAACTACGCGCCGGATTCATCGTCATTGAAGCCTGATTCAGGGGCTACTGAGGGAGTCCTGGATTAGGGGATCTCCGGACAGCCGGACTATCTCCATTGGCCGGACTGTTAGACTATGAAGATACAAGATTGAAGACTTCGTCTTGTGTTCGGATGGGACTCTATTTGGCGTGGAAGGCAAGCTAGGCAATACATATATGGATATCTCCTCCTTTGTAACCGACCTTGTGTAACCCTAACCCTCTCCGATGTCTATATAAACTGAAGGGTTTTAGTCCGTAGGACAACAATCACAACATACAATCATACCGTAGGCTAGCTTCTAGGGTTTAGCCTCTCTGATCTCGTGGTAGATCTACTCTTGTAACACCCATATCATCAATATTAATCAAGCAGGACGTAGGGTTTTACCTCCATCAAGAGGGCCCGAACTTGGGTAAAACTTCGTGTCCCTTGCCTCTTGTTACCATCCGGCCTAGACGCACAGTTCGGGACCCCCTACCCGAGATCCGCCGGTTTTGACACCGACACTAACCATAGCATGAAGCATATGGATCCAAATCAGCCCCTTACGAAGCAACGCATAAACTAGGGTTTAAGCTTCTGTCACTCTAGCAACCCATCATCTACTTATTACTTCCCAATGCCTTCCTCTAGGCCCAAATAATGGTGAAGTGTCATGTAGTCGACGCTCACATAACACCACTAGAGGAGAGACAACATACATCTCATCAAAATATCAAACGAATACCAAATTCACATGACTACTAATAGCAAGACTTCTCCCATGTCCTCAGGAACAAAAGTAACTACTCAAAAAGCATAAACATGTTCATAATCAGAGGGGTATTAATATGCATATAGGATCTGAACATATGATCTTCCACCAATTAAACCAACTAGCATCAACTACAAGGAGTAATTAACACTACTAGCAACCTACTAGCACCAATCCCGAACTTGGAGACAAGAATTGGATACAAGAGATGAACTAGGGTTTTGAGAGGAGATGGTGCTGATGAAGATGTTGATGGAGATTGCCCTCTCCCGATGAGAGGAGCGTTGGTGATGACGATGGCGATGATTTCCCCCTCCGGAGGGAAGTTTCCCCGGGAGAACAGCTCTGCCGGAGCCCTAGATTGATTCCGCCAAGGTTCCGCCTCGTGGCGGCGGAGTTTCGTCCAAGAAGTTGGCTTGTTATTTTTTCCCATCGAAAGACTTCATATAGCAGAAGATGGCCACCGGAGGGCCACCAGGGGGCCCATGAGGTAGGGGGCACGCCCAGGGGGGTAGGGCGCGCCCCCACCCTCGTGGACAGGGTGTGGCCCCCCTGGTGAATCTCTTCCGCTGAGTATTTTTTATATATTCTGAAAACGTCTTCCGTGAAGTTTCAGGACTTTTGGAGCTGCGCAGAATAGGTCTCTAATATTTGCTCCTTTTCTAGCCCAGAATCCCATCTGTCGGCATTCTCCCTCTTTATGTAAACCTTGTAAAATAAGAGAGAATAAGCATAAGTATTGTGACATAATGTGTAATAACAGCCCATAATGCAATAAATATCGATATAAAAGCATGATGCAAAATGGACGTATCACCATGTGCCTCTTGTTTTCCTCTCCCCCACTTCACCCTTGCCATTTTATTCGTCCTCTTTTTCGTTTGACTCTTTATATTTGCCTCTTGTTGCCACCATGTCTAAAATTGGGGAGGTTATCATTGATAAGGATAGTGGTAATAACATGGAAAACTTTGATGCTTTTGTCGATCCTCCTGAAGAACCTACTATTTTACACACTAAAAAGTTTCGGATTGGTAGTGGTAATATTATTGGAAAAGGAGTTATTCAAGATTTCTTTACTTGTGCCGGTGCTTTACCTACTATGGGAGGATCTATTCTCCATAGAACTAGTAGTTTTGCGGATGCTATACCTTTGCTCATAGTTGAACTTCAAAGACAATTTATTCATATGCACCCTTGCATCCAAAGGATTTTTCTTAAATTTTCTAATATTGAATACTCTTCTGTTAAGCGAGCAGCTACTATCTTATTAGCTCATGAGTTTAGATTTATAATGAAAGAAGCCAATGAAATTTTTGCGCATTATAGGGTGGACGCCGACCGTCCTCCCATAGAAGCAATTCTTTTTTATCAAGAAGACATAATGCGCTTACGATCCTTAGATCATGTTGCTTTTAACGAAAACCTTAGAAAGAAGGTTCCTACCGATGTTCTTGTTGGCAGTATTTCTGAACTTAATAATAATTTTGCCATCCAAAATAATGGGTTGGGTTTTTCCCTTGAACAAAGGCTCATGACTTTTTGCCAAAGGAATGCTTATAATGATGAATTGGTTGTGCAATATGAGGGGCTAAAGGAGGAACCAATACCTCCTGAGCTTGATCTTGGGGACTTTTGTCCCATTAAATTTAGCCCTTTTGACTACTTTTGCTTGCCACAAAGAAAGCTTGCTGCTGAACGTAGGGAGTATGAGTATACGTTTCACTAGTGGCTTCTATCAAGATAGCATAAGTATTACGGTGGGTGAACAAATTACCGTCGAGCAATTGATAGAAAAGTGCATAATTATGAGAATATCTAAGCATGATCATGTATACAGGCATCACGTCCACGACAAGTAGACCGAAACGATTCTACATCTACTACTATTACTCCACACATCGACCGCTATCCAGCATGCATCTAGAGTATTAAGTTCATAAGAACAGAGTAACGCATTAGGCAAGATGTCATGATGTAGAGGGATAAACTCAAGCAATATCTTTTACCCTCGATGGCAACAATGCAATACGTGTCATGCTGCCCCTGCTGTCACTGGAAAAGGACACCGCAAGATTGAACCCAAAGCTAAACACTTCTCCCATTACAAGAAAGATCAATCTAGTAGGCCAAACCAAACTGATAATTCGAAGAGACTTGCAAAGATAACAAATCATACATAAAAGATTTCAGAGAAGAATCAAATATTGTTCATAGATAATCTTGATCATAAACCCACAATTCATCGGATCTCGACAAACACACCGCAAAAAGAATTACATCGAATAGATCTCCAAGAAGATCGAGGAGAACTTTGTATTGAGATCCAAAGAGAGAGAAGAAGCCATCTAGCTAATAACTATGGACCCGAAGGTCTGTGGTAAACTACTCACACATCATCAGAGAGGCCATGGTGTTGATGTAGAAGCTCTTCATGATCGATTCCCCCACCGGCGGAGCTCCGGAAAAGGCCCCAAGATGGGATCTCTTGGGTACATAAGGTTGCGGCGGTGGAAATAGGGTTTCGTGGTGCTCCTGGATGTTTTCAGGGTATATGGATATATATAGGAGGTAGAAGTAGGTCGGTGGAGCTGCGAGGGGCCCACGAGGGTGGGGGGCAGGCGCGCCTCCCTGCCTCGTGGCCCCGTCGCTTCTTTCTTGACGTCTACTCCAAGTCCCCTGGATCACGTTTGTTCCAAAAATAACTCTCCCGAAGGTTTCATTCCATTTGGATTCCGTTTGATATTCCTTTTCCGTGAAACACTGAAATAGCCAAAAAAACAATTTGCACTGGGCCTTGGGTTAGTAGGTTAGTCCCAAAATAATATAGAAGTGTATAATAAAGCCCATTAAACATCCAAAACAGATAATATAATATCATGGAACAATAAAAAATTATAGATACATTGGAGGCGTATCAAGCATCGCCAAGGTTAATTCCTGCTCATCCTCGAGTAGGTAAATGATAAAAACAGAATTTTTGATGTGGAATGTTACCTAGCATAATTCTCAATGTAATTTTATTTATTGTGGCATGAATATTCAGATCCAAAAGATTCAAGACAAAAGTTTAATATTAACATAAAAATAATAATACTTCAAGCATACTAACTAAGCAATCATGTCTTCTCAAAATAACATGGCCAAAGAAAGTTTATCCCTACAAAATCATATAGTTTGGTCATGCTCCATTTTCTTCACACAAGAATGCTCTCATCATGCACAACCCTGATGAAAAGCCAAGCAATTGTTTCATACTTTAGTAATCTCAAACTTTTTTCAACTTTCACGCAATACATGAGCGTGAGCCATTGATACGTCTCCAACGTATCTATAATTTTTGATTGTTCCATGCTATTATATTATCAACCTTGGATGTTTTATATGCATTTATATGCTATTTTATATGATTTTTGGCACTAACCTATTAACCTAGAGCCCAGTGCCAGTGCCAGTTTCTGTTTTTCCCCTTGTTTTAGAGTATCGCAGAAAAAGAAAATCAAATGGATCCAATTGACCTGAAACTTCACGGGACTTATTTTTGGACCATAAGAAGCCCACAGAGTATCGGAGTTGGACCAGGAGAGTCCCGGGCTGCCCACGAGGGTGGGGGGCGCGCCCACCCCTTGGGCGCGCCCCCCTTCCTCGTGGACAACCCGGAGGTCCACCGACGTACTTCTTCCTCCCATATATACCTATATACCCTAAAAATTTCGGGGAGCACAATAGATCGGGAGTTCCACCACCAGAAGCCTCCGTATCCATCAAGAACCAATCTAGACCCATTCCGGCACCCTGCCGGAGGGGGCAAATCCTTCTCCGGTGGCCATCTTCATCATCTTGGTGCTCTCCATGACGAGGAGGGAGTAGTTTTCCCTCGGGGTTGAGGGTATATACCAGTAGCTATGTGTTTGATCTCTCTCTCTCTCTCATGTTCTTGAGGTGATACGATCTTGATGTATCGCGAGCTTTGCTATTATAGTTGGATCTTATGATGTTTCTTCCCCTCTACTCTCTTGTAATGGATTGAGTTTTCCCTTTGAAGTTATCTTATCGGATTGAGTCTTTAAGGATTTGAGAACACTTGATGTATGTCTTGCGTGGGATACTCGTGGTGACAATGGGGTATTCTATTGATCCACTTGATGTATGTTTTGGTGATCAACTTGCAGGTTCCGCCCATGAACCTATGCATAGGGGTTGGCACACGTTTTCGTCTTGACTCTCCGGTAGAATCTCTGGGGCACTCTTTGAGGTCCTATGTGTTGGTTGAATAGATGAATCTGAGATTGTGTGATGCATATCGTATAATCATACCCACGGATACTTGAGGTGACATTGGAGTATCTAGGTGACATTAGGGTTTTGGTTGATTTGTGTCTTAAGGTGTTATTCTAGTACGAACTCTAGGGATGTTTGTGACACTTATAGGAATAGCCCAACGGATTGATTGGAAATAATAACTTTGAGGTGGTTTCGTACCCTACCATAATCTCTTCATTTGTTCTCCGCTATTAGTGACTTTGGGGTGACTCTTTGTTGCATGTTGAGGGATAGTTATATGATCCAATTATGTTATTATTGTTGAGAGAACTTTCACTAGTGAAAGTATGAACCCTAGGACTTGTTTCAACACATTGCAATACCATTTGTGCTCACTTTTATCATTAGTTACCTTGCTGTTTTTATATTTTTCAGATTACAAAAACCTTTATCTACCATCCATATACCACTTGTATCACCATCTCTTCACCGAACTAGTGCACCTATACAATTTACCATTGTATTGGGTGTGTTGGGGACACAAGAGACTCTTTGTTATTTGGTTGCAGGGTTGCTTGAGAGAGAACATCTTCATCCTACGCCTCCTACAGATTGATAAACCTTAGGTCATCCACTTGAGGGAAATTTGCTACTGTCCTACAAACCTCTGCACTTGGAGGCCCAACAACGTCTACAAGAAGAAGGTTGTGTAGTAGACATCAAGCTCTTTTCTGGCGCCGTTGCCGGGGAGGTTAGCGCTTGAAGGTATATCTTGAGATCTTGCAATCGAGTCTTTTAGTTTCTTGTTTTATCACTGATAACCCACAAGTATAGGGGATCACAACAGTTTTCGATAAGTAAGAGTGTCGAACCCAACGAGGAGCTAAAGGCAGAACAAATATTCCCTCAAGTTCTATCGACCACCGATACAACTCTACGCATGCTTAACATTTGCTTTACCTAGAACAAGTATGAAACTAGAAGTACTTTGTAGGTGTTGTTGGATAGGTTTGCAAGATAATAAAGATTATGTAAATAAAAAGTAGGGGCTGTTTAGGTAAATAAGCAATAAAGTAAATATTGCGAGTGTGGAAAAGTGGTGGTAGGAGTTGCGAAATTGCACCTAAGCAATGACTACTTTACTAGACCAATAGCAAGTATTATGTGGGAGAGGCCACTGCTAGCATGTCATCCCTGACTTGGAATTCTATGCACTTATGATTGGAACTATTAGCAGGCATCCGCAACTACTAACATTCATTAAGGTAAAACCCAACCATAGCATTAAGATATATTGGCCCCCCTTCAATCCCGTATGCATCAATTTCTATGCTAGGTTGAAGCTTCTGTCACTCTTGCCCTCCAATACATAGTCCTATCAACATACAACTAACCCTATGGATAATAATATGAAGCATAAAGCACCATGTTCAAGTAGAGGGTACAACGGGTTGCGGGAGAGTGGACCAATGTAGATAGAGGGGGGAAGTTGATGGAGATGTTGGTGAAGACGGCGGAGGTGTTGGTGTAAATCGCGGTGATGATGATGATGGCCACAGCAGCGTTCCAGCGCCACCGGAAGAGAAGGGGAGAGGGGGACCCTTCGTCTTCTTCTTCCTTGATCTCCTCCCTAGATGGGAGAAGGGATTCCCCTCTGGTCCTTTGCCTCCATGGCATGGGAGGGGCGAGAGCCCCTCCGAGATTGGATCTGTCTCTCCGTCTCTCTCTGTTTCTGCGTTCTCAGATTCTTCCCGTTCACCGTTTCTTATATTCCCGAAGATCCGTAACTCCGATTGGGCTGAAATTTTAACACGATCTCTATCCGGATATTAGCTTTCTTGCGGCAAAATAAGGGCACCAACCGCCTTACGGGGTGGCCACGAGGGTAAGGGGCGCGCCCCCTGCCTCGTGGCCCCCTCGGGCGTCGTCTCGCGTGGATTTTTCTTCCCAAAAATCATATAATTCCAAAAAAATCTCCGTCAGTTTTTATCCCGTTTGGACTCCGTTTGATATGGATATTCTGCGAAACAAAAAACATGCAACAAACAAGAACTGGCACTGGGCACTGGATCAATATGTTAGTCCCAAAAATAGTATAAAAAGTTGCCAAAAGTATATGAAAGTTGTAGAATATTGGCATGGAACAATCAAAAATTATAGATACGACGGAGATGTATCAATCACTAGTTTAGTTTATAAAATAAAATTACAAAAAATGGAATTAAGTTTGCCTCATACTCTTCATCTTTTTAATATCTTTCGTGAGTATGATGGAAAGAAAAATTGTGCCAAAGTGTTACAAGAAGAATGCATTAACATGTTTGGCACTAAATATTTGAATGATGAGCATGGTTGCAATGTTGTTAGTATGAATTCCTTGAATATCCATGATGCTAATGATATGCAAAGCCACAAGCTTGGGGATGCTATGTTTGATGAAGATGATATTTTTTGTCCTCCAAGCTTTGATGAGCAAATTTATTATGATGAAAGCATGCCTCCTATTTATGATGATTATATTGACGAAAGTGGATTTGGAGAGGTCATGACTTTATGTAGAGATGAATCCACTATTTCAGAAGAGGTTCCAATTGATTATGAGAACAAAGTTGCTATCTATGATGATTATTGTGATGGCTTATATGCTATAAAGAATAATGATATCCATGAAACTTGTCATCATGATTTTAGTTTTCAATTGGATTATGCCTCACATGATAATTATTTTGTTGAGTTTGCTCCCACTACTATTCAAGAGAAGAAATTTGCTTATGTGGTGAGTAATAAAATTTCTATGCTTGTAGATCATGAAAAGAATGCTTTAGGTGCTGGTTATATTGTTGAATTCATTCATGATGCTGCTGAAAATTATTATGAGGCAGGAACTTATGCTTGTAGGAATTGCAATAATATCAAGTTTCCTCTCTATGTGCTTAAAGTTTTGAAGCTATGCTTGTTTTACCTTCCTATGCAAGTTGATTCTTGTTCCCACAAGTTGTTTGCTCACAAAATCCCTATGCATAGGAAGTGGGTTAGACTTAAATGTGTTAGTCATATTCTTCATGATGCTCTTTTTATGTTTCAATTCTTATCCTTTATGTGAGCATCATTGAAATCATCATGCCGAGCAAGGGGCGTTAAACGATAGCGCTTGTTGGGAGGCAACCCAACTTTATTTTTGTTCCTTACTTTTTGCTCCTGTTTAGTAATAAATAATTTATCTAGCCTCTGTTATGATTGAGTTTTTATGCTTTAATTATTTTTTGTGCCAAGTAGAACCGTTGGGAAGACTTGGGGAAAGTCTTGTTGATCTTGCTATAGAAACAGAAACTTTAGCGCTCACGAGAATTGCTGCCATTTTCTATTGGAGAGTGATATTTAGTTAATTCTTTTTGCAGATGATTAATAAATAAATCCCTCACGTCCATAAATTTATTTGAGAATTTTATGAGTTCCATAAGTATACGTTTGATCCAGATTACTATAGACTGTTCTGTTTTTGACAGATTCTGTTTTTGATGTGTTGTTTGCTTATTTTGATGAATCTATGAGTAGTATCGGAGGGTATTGCTACGTCTTGAGCTTGCGTTGGTTTTCCCCGAAGAGGAAGGGATGATGCAGCAGAGTAGCGTAAGTATTTCCCTTAGTTTTTGAGAACCAAGGTATCAATCCAGTAGGAGGCCACGCTCAAGTCCCTCGTACTTGCACAAAACAATAGCTACTCGCAACCAACGCGATTAGGGGTTGTCAATCCCTTCACGGTCACTTACGAGAGTGAGATCTAATAGATATAATATTTTTGGTATTTTTGGTATAAAGATGCAAAGTAAAAAGTAAAAGCAAAGTAAAAAGCAAAGCAAGATTAAAGTGATGGAGATTGATATGATGAGAATGGACCCGGGGGCCATAGGTTTCACTAGTGGCTTCTCTCAAGAGCATAAGTATTCTACGATGGGTGAACAAATTACTGTTGAGCAATTGACAGAACTGAGCATAGTTATGAGAATATCTAGGCATGATCATGTATATAGGCATCACATCCGTGACAAGTAGATCGAAACGATTCTGCATCTACTACTATTACTCCACTCATCGACCGCTATCCAGCATGCATCTAGAGTATTAAGTTAAAAATAGAGTAACGCCTTAAGCAAGATGACATGATGTAGAGAGATAAATTCATGCAATATGAAATAAACCCCATCTTGTTATCCTCGATGGCAATGATGCAATGCGTGCCTTGCTGCCCCTTCTGTCACTTGAAAAGGACACCGCAAGATCGAACCCAAAGCTAAGCACTTCTCCCATGGCAAGAACTACCAATCTAGTTGGCCAAACCAAATGGATAATTCGAAGAGACTTGCAAAGATAACCAATCATACATAAAAGAATTCAGAGAAGATTCAAATATTATTCATAGATAGACTTGATCATAAACCCACAATTCATCGGTCTCAACAAACACACCGCAAAAAGAAGATTACATCGAATAGATCTCCACAAGAGTGGGGGAGAACTTTGTATTGAGATTCAAAGAGAGAGAAGAAGCCATCTAGCTACTAACTATGGACCCGAAGGTCTGAGGTAAACTACTCACAGTTCATCGGAGGGGCTAGGATGATGTAGAAGCCCTCCGTGATGACGGTCCTCTTCCGGCGGAGCTCCGGAACAGGCCCCAAGATGGGATCTCGTGGATACAGAAACTTTCGGCGCTGGAATTAGGTTTTTGGCTCCTGTTCTGATCATTTGGGGGTACGTGTGTATATATAGGAGGAAGTAGTACGTTGGTGGAGCACCGAGGGGCCCATGAGGCAGGGGGCATGCCCTAGGGGGAGGTGCCCCCACCCTCGTGACCTTCTCTTTGACTCCTTGGAGTAGGGTCCAAGTCTCCTGGATCACGTTCGGTGAGAAAATCACATTCCCGAAGATTTTATTCCGTTTGGACTCCGTTTGATGTTCTGTTTTTCCGAAACACTGAAATAGGCAAAAAACAACAATTCTGGGCTGGGCCTCCGGTTAATAGGTTAGTCCCAAAAATAATATAAAAGTGGAAAATAAAGCCCAATATAGTCCAAAACAGTAGATAATATAGCATGGAGCAATCAAAAATTATAGATACGTTGGAGACGTATCAGGTATGAACCATAGATAAGTTGGAATACAGTAGATATTACACCAATATGAATTTAGAATGAGTTCACAACAGTACCTAAGTGGTGATTTATTTTCTTATACTAACGGAGCTTACGAGTTTTCTGTTAAGTTTTGTGTTGTGAAGTTTTCAAGTTTTGGGTAAAGATTCGATGGACTATGAAATAAGGAGTGGCAAGAGCCTAAGATTGGGGATGCCCAAGGCACCCCAAGGTAATATTCAAGGACAACCAAGAGCCTAAGCTTGGGGATGGCCCGTAAGGCATCCGCTCTTTCGTCTTCGTTCATCGGTAACTTTACTTGGAGCTATATTTTTATTTACCACATGATATGTGTTTTGCTTGGAGCGTCATTTTATTTTATTTAGTTTTGCGTGCTGTTTGAATAAAATACCAAGATCTGAAATTCTTAAATGTTAGAGAGTCTTCACATAGTTTCATAATTACTTGACTACTCATTAATCTTCACTTATATCTTTCGGAGTAGTTTGTCATTTGCTCTAGTGCTTCACTTATATCTTTCTAGAGCACGGTGGTGGTTTTATTTTATAGAAACAGATGAACTCTCATGCTTCACTTATATTATTTTGAGGGTCCTAAACAGCATGGTAATTTTCTTTGGTTATGAATTTAGTCCTAATATGATGGGCATCCAAGAGGGATATAATAAAAACTTTCATATAGTGTGCATTGAATACTAAGAGAAGTTTGATACTTGATAATTGTTTTGAGATATGGAGATAGTGATATTAAAGTTGTGCTAGTTGAGTAGTTGTGAATTTGAGAAATACTTGTGTTGAAGTTTGCAAGTCCCGTAGCATGCACATATGGTAAACGTTGTGTAACAAATTTGAAACATGAGGTGTTATTTGATTGTCCTCCTTATGAGTGGCGGCCGGGGACGAGCGATGGTCTTTTCCTACCAATCTATCCCCCTAGGAGCATGTGCGCAATGCTTGGTTTTTGATGACTTGTAGATATTTGCAATAAGTATGTGAGTTCTTTATGACTAATGTTGAGTCCATGGATTATACGCACTCTTACCCTTCCATCATTGCTAGCCTCTTCGGTACCATGCATTACACTTTCTCACATTGAGAGTTGGTGCAAACTTCGCCGGTGCATCCAAACCCCGTGATATGATACGCTCTTTCACACATAAACCTCCTTATATCTTCCTCAAAACAGCCACCATACCAACCTATTATGGCATTTCCATAGCCATTCTGAGATATATTGCCATGCAACTTTCCACCGTTCCATTTATTATGGCACACATCATCATTGTCATATTGCTTTGCATGATCATGTAGTTGACATCGTATTTGTGGCAAAGCCACCATGCATAATTTATCATACATGTCACTCTTCATTCATTGCCCATCCCGGTACACCGCCGGAGGCATTCATATAGAGTCATACTTTGTTCTAGTATCGAGTTGTAATCTTTGAGTTGTAAATAAATAGAAGTGTGATGATCATCATTAATAGAGCATTGTCCCAAATAAATAAAAAGGCCAAATAAAAAAAGAAAGGCCAAATAAAAAAAGGCCAAAAAAATTAAAAAAAATAAAAGGGACAATGCTACTATCCTTTTTTTCACACTTGTGCTTCAAAGTAGCACCATGATCTTCATGATAGAGAGTCTCTTGTTTTGTTACTTCCATATACTAGTGGGAAATTTTCATTATAGAACTTGGCTTGTATATTCCAACAATGGGCCTCCTCAAGTGCCCTAGGTCTTCATGATCAAGCAAGTTGGATGCACACCCACTTAGTTTCTTTTGTTGAGCTTTCATACATTTATAGCTCTAGTGCATCCATTGCATGGCAATCCCTACTCCTTGCACTGACATCAATTGATGGGCATCTCCCTATCCCATTGATTAGCCGCGTCGATGTGAGACTTTCTCCTTTTTGTTTTCTCCACATAACCCCCTCACTATATTCTATTCCACACATAGTGCTATATCCATGGCTCTCACTCATGTATTGCGTGAAGATTGAAAAAGTTTGAGATCACTAAAGTATGAAACAATTGCTTGGCTTGTCATCGGGGTTTTGCATGATGAGAGCATTCTTGTGTGAGGAAAATGGAGCATGACCAAACTATATGATTTTGTAGGGATGAACTTTCTTTGGCCATGTTATTTTGAGAACCCATAATTGCTTAGTTAGTATGCTTGAAGTATTATTGTTTTTATGTCAATATTAAAATTTTGTCTTGAATCTTATGGATCTGAATATTCTTGCCACAATAGAGAATTACATGGATAAATATGTTAGGTAGCATTCCACATCAAAAATTCAGTTTTTATCATTTACCTACTCGAGGACGAGCAGGAATTAAGCTTGGGGATGCTGATACGTCTCCAACGTATCTATAATTTTTGATTGTTCCATGCTATTATATTATCAACCGTGGATGTTTTATATGCATTTATATGCTATTTTATATGATTTTTGGGACTAACCTATTAACCTAGAGCCTAGTGCCAGTTTCTGTTTTTTCTCCCTCGGGGCTGAGGGTATGTACGAGGAGGGAGTAGTTCTCCCTCGGGGCTGAGGGTATGTACCAGTAGCTATGTGTTTGATCTCTCCCCCCCTCTCTCTCTCGTGTTCTTGAGGTGATACGATCTTGATGTATCGCGAGCTTTGCTATTATAGTTGGATCTTATGATGTTTCTCCCCCTCTACTCTCTTGTAATGGATTGAGTTTTCCCTTTGAAGTTATCTTATCGGATTGAGTCTTCAAGGATTTGGGAACACTTGATGTATGTCTTGCGTGGGATACTTGTGGTGACAATGGGGTATTCTATTGATCCACTTGATGTATGTTTTGGTGATCAACTTGCAGATTCCTCCCATGAACCTATGCATAGGGGTTGGCACACGTTTTCGTCTTGACTCTCTGGTAGAATCTTTGGGGCACTCTTTGAGGTCCTATGTGTTGGTTGAATAGATGAATCTGAGATTGTGTGATGCATATCGTATAATCATACCCACGGATACTTGAGGTGACATTGGAGTATCTAGGTGATATTAGGGTTTTGGTTGATTTGTGGCTTAAGGTGTTATTCTAGTACAAACTCTAGGGCTGTTTGTGACACTTATAGGAATAGCCCAACAGATTGATTGGAAAGAATAACTTTGAGGTGGTTTCGTACCCTACCATAATTTGTTCGTTTGTTCTCCGCTATTAGTGACTTTGGGGTGACTCTTTGCTGCATGTCGAGGGATAGTTATATGATCCAATTATGTTATTATTGTTGAGAGAACTTGCACTAGTGAAAGTATGAACCCTAGGCCTTGTTTCAACATATTGCAATACCATTTGTGTTCACTTTTATCATTAGTTACCTTGCTGTTTTTATATTTTCAGATTACAAAAACCTTTATCTACCATCCATATACCACTTGTATCACCATCTCTTCGCCGAACTAGTGCACCTATACAATTTACCATTGTATTGGGTGTGTTGGGGACACAAGAGACTCTTTGTTATTTGGTTGCAGGGTTGCTTGAGAGAGACCATCTTCATCCTACGCCTCCTACGGATTGATAAACCTTAGGTCATCCACTTGAGGGAAATTTGCTACTGTCCTACAAACCTCTGCACTTGGAGGTCCAACAACGTCTACAAGAAGAAGGTTGTGTAGTAGACATCAGCCATGGATATAGCACTATGGGTGGAATAGAATATAACGATGGGGTTATGTGGAGAAGACAAAAAAGGAGAAAGTCTCACATCGACACGGTAATCAATGGGCTAGGGAGATGCCCATCAATTGATGTCAATGCAAGGAGTAGGGATTGCCATGCAACGGATGCACTAGAGCTATAAATGTATGAAAGTTCAACAAAAGAAACTAAGTGGGTGTGCATCCAACTTGCTTGCTCACAAAGACCTAGGGCATTTGAGGAAGCCCATTGTTGGAATATGCAAGCCAAGTTCTATAATGAAAAATTCCCACTAGTATATGAAAGTGACAAAACAAGAGACTCTCTATCATAAAGATCATGGTGCTACTTTGAAGCACAAGTGTGGAAAAAAAGATAGTAGCATTGTCCCTTTTTATTTCTTTTCTTTTTTTGGGCCCTTCTTTTTTATTTGGCCTTTCTCTTTTGTTTTTATTTGGGACAATGCTCTATTAATTATGATCATCACACTTCTATTTATTTACAACTCAATGATTACAACTCGATACTAGAACAAAATATGACTCTATATGAATGCCTCCGGTGGTGTACCAGGAAGGGCAATGAATCAAGAGTGACATGTATGATAAATTATGCATGGTGGCTTTGCCACAAGTATGATGTCAACTACATGATCATGCAAGGCAATATGACAATGATGAAGCATGTCATAGATGAAACGGTGGAAAGTTGCATGCAATATATCTCGGAATGGCTATGGAAATGCCATAATAGGTAGGTATGGTGGCTGTTTTGAGGAAGATATAAGGAGGTTTATGTGTGACAGAGTGTATCATATCACGGGGTTTGGATGCACCGGCGAAGTTTGCACCAACTCTCAAGGTGAGAAAGGGCAATGCACGGTACCGAAGAGGCTAGCAATGATGGAAATGTGAGAGTGCGTATAATCCATGGACTCAACATTAGTCATAAAGAACTCACATACTTATTGTAAAAATCTACAAGTCATAAAAAACCAAGCATTATGCGCATGCTCCTAGGGGGA
This sequence comes from Triticum dicoccoides, assembly GCF_002162155.2. Classification (NCBI taxonomy): domain Eukaryota; kingdom Viridiplantae; phylum Streptophyta; class Magnoliopsida; order Poales; family Poaceae; genus Triticum; species Triticum dicoccoides. Next base: position 37,153,044 of record NC_041390.1, on the reverse strand, counting down.
TAGATTGGTAGGAAAAGACCATCGCTCGTCCCCGACCGCCACTCCTAAGGAAGACAATCAAAGAACACCTCATGTTTCAAATTTGTTACACAACGGTTACCATACGTGCATGCTACGGGACTTGTAATCTTCAACACAAGTATTTCTCAAATTCACAACTACTCAACTAGCACAACTTTAATATCACCATCCTCATATCTGAAAACAATTATCAAGTATCAAACTTCTCATAGTATTCAATGCACTTTTTATGATAGTTTTTATTATACCAATCTTGGATGCCTATCATATTAGGACCAACTTTATAACCAAAGCAAATTACCATGCTGTTCTAAGGGACTCTCAAAATAATATAAGTGAAGCATGAGAGATCAATAATTTCTATAAAATAAAACCACCACCGTGCTCTAAAAGATATAAGTGAAGCCCTAGAGCAAAATTATCTAGCTCAAAAGATATAAGTGAAGCACATAGAGTATTCTAATAAATTCCAATTCATGTGTGTCTCTCCCAAAAGGTGTGTACAGCAAGGATGATTGTGGTAAACTCAAAAGCAAAGACTCAAATCATACAAGACGCTCCAAGCAAAACACATATCATGTGGTGAATAAAAATATAGCCTCAAGTAAAGTTACCGATGGACGAAGACGAAAAAGAGGATGCCTTCCGGGGCATCCCCAAGCTTAGGCTTTTTGTTGTCCTTGAATTTTACCTTGGGGTTCCTTGGGGCATCCCCAAGATTAGGCTCTTGCCACTCCTTATTCCATAATCCATCAAATCTTTACCCAAAACTTGAAAACTTCACAACACAAAACTCAACAGAAAATCTCATGAGCTCCGTTAGTATAATAAAACAAACCACTACTTAAGGTACTGTAATGAACTCATTATTTATTTATATTGGTGTTAGACCTACTGTATTCCAACTTCTCTATGGTTCATACCCTCCGATACTAGCCATAGATTCATCAAAATAAGCGAACAACACACGAAAAACAGAATCTGTCAAAAACAGAACAGTCTGTAATAATCTGTAGGTTTCGAATACTTCTATAACCCCCAAAATTCAAAAATAAATTGGTGGACGTGAGGAATTTGTATATTAATCATCTTAAAAAATAATTAACCTAATCACACTCTCCAGTAAAAAATGGCAGCAAATCTCGTGAGTGCTAAAGTTTTTGTTTTTTACAGCAAGATCGCTAAAACTTCCCCCAAGTCTTCCCAAAGGTTCTACTTGGCACAAACACTAATTAAAAGCATAGAACCACATCTAAACAGAGGCTAGATGAGTTATTTATTACTAAACAGAACCAAAAAGCAAGAAACAAAAATAAAATTGGGTTGCCCCTAGCTAGGCATAAAAGCAAGAATAAATCTAGGTATTATCATCTTTGGTATGCAATCCATAAGTGGATTGATACGTCTCCAACGTATCTGTAATTTTTGATTGTTCCATGCTATTATATTGTCAACCTTGGATGTTTTATATGCATTTATATGCTGTTTTATATGATTTTTGGGACTAACCTATTAACCCAGAGCCCAGAGCCCAGTGCCAGTTTCTGTTTTTTCCTTGTTTTAGAATATCACAGAAAAGGAAAATCAAACGGAGTCCAATTAACTTGAAAATTCACGGAACTTATTTTTGGATTCGAAGAAGCCTAGAAGACTTGGAGTGCACGTAAGGGAAGCAACAAGGAAGCCACGAGGCAAGGGGGCGCGCCCACCCCCTGGGCGCGCCCTCCAACCTCGTGGGCCCCTTGTGGCTCCCCTGACGTACTTCTTCCGCCTATATATATCTCCATATACCCTGAAAACATCCGGGAGCACAATTGATCTGGAGTTCCGCCGCTAGAAGCCTCCATAGCCACCGAAAACCAATCTAGACCCGTTCCGGCACCCTGCCGGAGGGGGAATCCCTCTCCGGTGGCCATCTTCATCATCCCGGTGCTCTCCATGACGAGGAGGGAGTAGTTCTCCCTCGGGGCTGAGGGTATGTACCAGTAGCTATGTGTTTGATTTCTCTCTCTCTCTCTCTCTCGTGTTCTTGAGGTGGTACGATCTTGATGTATCGTGAGCTTTGCTATTATAGTTGGATCTTATGTTTCTCCTCCCCCTCTACTCTCTTGTAATGGATTGAGTTTCCCCTTTGAAGTTATCTTATCGGATTGAGTCTTTAAAGATTTGAGAACACTTGATGTATGTCTTGCCGTGCGTATCTGTGGTGACAATGGGATACCACGTGATTCACTTGATGTATGTTTTGGTGATCAACTTGCGAGTTCTGCCCATGAACCTATGCATAAGGGTTGGCACACGTTTTCGTCGTGATTCTCCGGTAGAAACTTTGGGGCACTCTTTAAGGTTCTATGTGTTGGTTGAATAGATGAATCTGAGATTGTGTGATGCATATCGTATAATCATACCCATGGATACTTGAGGTGGCATTGGAGTATCTAGGTGACATTAGGGTTTTGGTTGATTTGTGTCTTGAGGTGTTATTCTAGTACGAACTCTAGGGCTGTTTGTGACACTTATAGGAATAGCCCAACGGATTGATTGGAAAGAATAACTTTGAGGTTGTTTCGTACCCTACCATAATCTCTTTGTTTGTTCTCCGCTATTAGTGACTTTGGAGTGACTCTTTGTTGCATGTTGAGGGATAGTTATATGAACCAATTATGTTATTATTGTTGAGGGAACTTGCACTAGCGAAAGTATGAACCCTAGGCCTTGTTTCAACACATTGCAATACCGTTTACGCTCACTTTTACCATTAGTTACCTTGCTGTTTTTATATTTTCATATTACAAAAACTATTATCTACTATCCATATTGCACTTGTATCACCATCTCTTCGCCGAACTAGTGCACCTATACAATTTACCATTGTATTGGTTGTGTTGGGGACACAAGAGACTCTTTGTTATTTGGTTGCAGGGTTGCTTGAGAGAGACCATCTTCATCCTATGCCTCCTACGGATTGATAAACCTTAGGTCATCCACTTGTGGGAAATTTTCTACTGTCCTACAAACCTCTGCACTTGGAGGCCCAACAACGTCTACAAGAAGAAAGTTGTGTAGTAGACATCAAGCTCTTTTCTGGCGCCGTTGCTGGGGAGGTTAGCGCCTGAAGGTATATCTTTAGATCTTGCAATCGAGTCTTTTAGTTTCTTGTTTTATCACTAGTTCAGTTTATAAAAGAAAATTACAAAAAAATGGAATTAAGGTTACCTCATATGCTTCATCTTTTTAATATCTTTCATGAGAATAAGGATTCTGATAATTGTGCTCAATTGCTAGAGGAAGAATGCATTAAAATGTTTGGCACTAAATATTTGAATGATGAGCATGATTGCAATGTTGTTAGTATGAATTCCTTGAATATCTATGATGCTAATGATATGCAAAGCCACAAGCTTGGGGAAGCTACGTTTGATGAAGATGATATTTTTTATCCGCTAAGTTTTGATGAGAAAATTTATTATGATGAAAGCATGCCTCCTATCTATGACGATTATTGTGATGACATGTATGCTTTAAAGAATAATGATAACAATGAAACTTGTCATCTTGATTTCAATTTTCAATCCCATGATAGTTATTTTATTGAGTTTGCTCCACTACTATTCATGAGAAGAAATTTGCTTATGTGGAGAGTAATAAAAATTCTATGCTTGTAGATCATGAAAAGAATGCTTTAGGTGATAGTTACATTGTTGAATTCATTCATGATGCTACCGAAAATTATTATGAGGGAGGAATATATGCTTGTAGGAATTGCAATACTATCAAGTTTCCTCTCTACATGTTGAAAATTTTGGAGTTATGCTTGTTTTACCTTCCTATGCAAGTTGATTCTTGTTCCCACAAGTTGTTTGCTCACAAAATCCCTATGCATAGGAAGTGGGTTAGACTTAAATGTGCTAGTCATATTCTTCATGATGCTCTCTTTATGTTTCAATTCTTATCTTTTATGTGAGCATCATTGAAATCATCATGCCTAGCTAGGGGCGTTAAACGATAGCGCTTGTTGGGAGGCAACCCAACTTTATTTTTGTTCCTTGCTTTTTGTTCCTGTTTAGTAATAAATAATTCATCTAGACTCTGTTTAGATATGGTTTTATCCTTTTAATTAGTGTTTGTGCCAAGTAGAACCTTTGGGAAGACTTGGGGAAAGTCTTGTTGATCTTGCTGTAAAAAAACAGAAACTTTAGCGCTCACGAGAATTGCTGCCATTTTTATTTGGAGAGTGATATTTAGTTAATTATTTTTTAATATGATGAATAGATAAGTTCCTCACGTCCAGCAATTTATTTGAGAATTTTATGAGTTACATAAGTATACGTTTGATCCAGATTACTACAGACTGTTCTGTTTCTGAAAGATTCTGTTTTCTATGTGTTGTTTGCTTATTTTGATGAATCTATGAGTAGTATCGGAGGGTATGAACCATAGAGAAGTTGGAATACATTAGATATTACACCAATATTAATTTAGAATGAGTTCATTACAGTACCTTATGATGGTGATTTGCTTTCTTATACTAACGGAGCTTACAAGTTTTCTGTTAAGTTTTGTGTTGTGAAGTTTTCAAGTTTTGGGTAAAGATTTGATGGACTATGGAATAAGGAGTGGCAAGAGTCTAAGCTTGGGGATGAACAAGGCACCCCAAGGTAATATTCAAGGACAACCAAGAGCCTAAGCTTGGGGATGCCCCGGAAGGCATCCCCTCTTTCGTCTTCGTTCATCGGTAACTTTACTTGGAGCTATATTTTTATTCACCACATGATATGTGTTTTGCTTGGAGCGTCAATTTATTTTGTTAGGATTTGCTTTCTGTTATTTAGAACAATGTTTTGCATTTTTTATTTCAATAAAAGTGGCATTGATAGCCTTTACTATGCCTATTTTAGAATTCCACATGTTGCTGTTTGAAAACAGAAAGTTTACCGCTGTTGCAATAATTCCCTAGAAAAGTCAGAATGTGATAAAATGTTGAAACCTTTTGCGTATTAAGCTCTATAAATTTACTACAGTGGGAAGTTTCTTTCATAATTTTTGGATTTAGGGAAGTATGGATCTTGCTGCACTCTTTACAGACTGTCCTGTTTAGGCAGATTGCTGTTATGTTTGCATTGTTTGCATATGTTTGCTTCTTTAATGATTCTATTTGAGGATAGGAATATTAAATATGCAGAGTCATTGAGTATGAAATGTTGAATAATAATTTTAGTGATTTGCTATAGTAGAGTATGATAAGGTTTTTGCAATGGTTTATACTAACTTATCTCACGAGTCCTTTTGAGTTTTGTGTGGATGAAGCTTTTGAGATTTAGGGAGACCGTGATATGAGAGGAATTAAGGAGACGCAAAAGCTCAAGCTTGGGGATGCCCAAGGCATACGAAGATAATATTTGAAGAAGTCTCAAGCTTCTAAGCTTGGGGATGCCCCGGTTGGCATCCCAACTTTCTTCTTCAACAACTATCGGTTAGTTTCGCTTGATCCTAAGTTTTTGCTTCTTCAGATGATGTTTGCTATTCTTAGAATGTCATTTTCTTTTGCTTCGATTGCTGCTTGAATAAAATACCAAGATCTGAGATTGTTAAATGTTAGAGAGTCTTCACATAGTTGCATAATTATTCGACTACTCATTGATCTTCACTTATATCTTTCGGAGTAGTTTGTCGTTTGCTCTAGTGCTTCACTTATATCTTTTTAGAGCACGGTGGTGGTTTTATTTTGAAGAATTAGATGAACTCTCATGCTTCACTTATATTATTTTGAGAGTCTTTAGAACAAAATGGTAATTTTCTTTGGTTATGAAACTAGTCCTAATATGATGGGCATCCAAGAGGGATATAATAAAAACTTTCATATAGAGTGCATTGAATACTATGAGAAGTTTGATACTTGATAATTGTTTTGAGATATGAAGATGGTGATATTAGAGTCATGCTAGTTGAGTAGTTGTGAATTTGAGCAATACTTGTGTTGAAGTTTGTGATTCCCGTAGCATGCACGTATGGTGAATAGTTATGTAATGAAGTCAGAGCATGATTTATTTATTGATTGTCTTCCTTATGAGTGGCGGTCGGGGACGAGCGATGGTCTTTTCCTACCAATCTATCCCCCTAGGAGCATGCGCGTAGTACTTTGTTTCGATAACTAATAGATTTTTGCAATAAGTATGTGAGTTCTTTATGACTAATGTTGAGTCCATGGATTATACGCACTCTCACCCTTCCACCATTGCTAGCCTCTCTAGTACCGCGCAACTTTCGCCGGTACCATAAACCCACCATATATCTTCCTCAAAACAGCCACCATACCTACTTATTATGGCATTTCCATAGCCATTCCGAGATATATTTCCATGCAACTTTCCACCGTTTCGCTTATTATGACACGCTCCATCATTGTCATACTGCTTTGCATGATCATGTAGTTGACATCGTATTTGTGGCAAAGCCACCGTTCATAATTCTTTCATACATGTCACTCATGCATCATTGCACATCCCGGTACACCGCCGGAGGCATTGATATAGAGTCATATCTTGTTCTAAGTATCGAGTTGTAATTCTTGAGTTGTAAGTAAATAAAAGTGTGATGATCATCGTTATTAGAGCATTGTCCCAGTGAGGAAAGGATGATGGAGACTATGATTCCCCCACAAGTCGGGATGAGACTCCGGATGAAAAAAGAGAGGCCAAAGAAGCCCAAATAAAAAAGGGGAGAAAAGAGGCCATAAAAAAGGAGAAGGCCCAAATAAAAAAATAAAAAAATGAGAGAAAAAGAGAGAAGGGGCAATGCTACTATCCTTTTACCACACTTGTGCTTCAAAGTAGCAACATGATCTTCATGATAGAGAGTCTCCTATGTTGTCACTTCCATATACTAGTGGGAATTTTTCATTATAGAACTTGGCTTGTATATTCCAATGATGGGCCTCCTCAAAATGCCCTAGGTCTTCGTGAGCAAGCAAGTTGGATGCACACCCACTTAGTTTCTTTTGTTGAGCTTTCATATACTTATAGCTCTAGTGCATCCGTTGCATGGCAATCCCTACTCACTCAAATTGATATCTATTAATGGGCATCTCCATAGCCCGTTGATACGCCTAGTTGATGTGAGACTATCTTCTCCCTTTTTGTCTTCTCCACAACCACCATTCTATTCCACCTATAGTGCTATGTCCATGGCTCATGCTCATGTATTGCGTGAAGATTGAAAAAGTTTGAGAACATCAAAAGTATGAAACAATTGCTTGGCTTGTCATCGGGTTGTGCATGATTTAAATATTTTGTGTGGTGAAGATGGAGCATAGCCAGACTATATGATTTTGTAGGGATAGCTTTCTTTGGCCATGTTATTTTGAGAAGACATGATTGCTTTGTTAGTATGCTTGAAGTATTATTATTTTTATGTCAATATTAAACTTTTGTCTTGAATCTTATGGATCTGAACATTCATGCCACAACAAAGAGAATTACTTAGAGAAATATGTTAGGTAGCATTCCACATCAAAAATTCTGTTTTTATCATTTACCTACTCGAGGACGAGCAGGAATTAAGCTTGGGGATGCTGATACGTCTCCAACGTATCTATACTTTTTGATTGTTCCATGCTATTATATTATCAACCTGGATGTTTTATATACATTTATATGTTGTTTTATATGATTTTTGGGACTAACCTGTTAACCCAGAGCCCAGTGCCAGTTTCTGTTTTTCCTTGTTTTAGAATATCGTAGAAAAGGAAAATCAAACGGAGTCCAATTAACCTGAAACTTCACGGAACTTATTTTTGGATCTGAAGAAGCCCAGAAGACTTGGAGTGCACGTAAGGGAAGCAACGAGGAAGCCACGAGGCAGGGGGCGTGCCCACCCCCCTGGGCGCGCCCTCCACCCTCGTGGGCCCCTCGTGGTTCCCCTGACGTATTTCTTCCGCCTATATATCTCCATATACCCTAAAAACATCCGGGAGCACAATATATTGAGAGTTCCGCCGCCAGAAGCCTCTGTAGCCACCGAAAACCAATCTAGACCCGTTCTGGCACCCTGCCGGAGGGGGAAATCCCTCTTCGATGGCCATCTTCATCATACCGGTGCTCTCCATGACGAGGAGGGAGTAGTTCTCCCTCAGGGCTGAGGGTATGTACCAGTAGCTATGTGTTTGATCTCTCTCTCTCTCTCTCTCGTGTTCTTGAGGTGGTACGATCTTGATGTATCGCGAGCTTGCTATTATAGTTGGATCTTATGTTTCTCCTCCCCCTCTACTCTCTTGTAATGGATTCAGTTTCTCCTTTGAAGTTATCTTATCGGATTGAGTCTTTAAAGATTTGAGAACACTTGATGTATGTCTTGCCATGCGTATCTGTGGTGACATTGGGATACCACGCGATTCACTTGATGTATGTTTTGGTGATCAACTTGCGGGTTCCGCCCATGAACCTATGCATAGGGGTTGGCACACGTTTTCGTCGTGATTCTCCGGTAGAAACTTTGGGCACTCTTCAAGGTTCTACGTGTTGGTTCAATAGATGAATCTGAGATTGTGTGATGCATATCGTATAATCATACCCACGGATACTTGAGGTGACATTGGAGTATCTAGCACTATAGGAATCAGACAGTTTGCCGTCAGGCAAGTACAGACGGCAAAGGCTGAAATACAGACGGCAAAGACTTTGCCGTCACCTGGCTGACGGCAAAGTGTGACGGCAAAGGCAAAGTCGGCAAAGATTACTTTGCCGTCATCTCTTTATCGGGCAGACGACAAAGTATTTGCCGTCAGCCAACCATAAATTTGCCGTCTGCGGCGAAAATACCAGACGGCAAAGCACGCGGTCTTTGCCGTCAGTCAAACGTGTATTTTGCCGTCATCAAGACAGAACAGCAGATGGCAAAGATTGTATTCTATTTTTTCTAAATGACGTCAGCTAGAGCGTCTCGCCGGACACATGCATTTTTTAGTCTAATATAACCGAAAGTGTAAGCCAAATCATCACATACGTTTTTAGTCACACAGTATTTCATTTGTGCCACGTTCTAGTAGTGCGACAATCATCTGTGAATATATAACAAAATCTGATTACAAGTTACAGATTGTGTCAGCTTCGATCCTTTAAAAACAAAAACGCCAGAGAACTTCGGCCTAAGTTGGCTGCCTTCCGAGCAACGGGTAGGATCGGAGACACCCCATGGCCGGGGCGCTTGATGACGGAGGACCCGGTCGAGGCCGGCGGGGCGCGCGTGGCGACGGAGCGCGCGTCACGACGGAGGAGGCCGGCGGGGCACGTGCGGCGATGAAGGACGCGGTCAGGGCCGGAGCGCGTGGCGACAGAGGACGAGGTCGAGGCCGGCGGAGCACGCGTGGTGACGAAGGACGTGGTCGGGGCTGGCGTGGCGATGAAGGACGCGGTCGTGGCCAGCGTGGCGTGCGTGGCAACGGAGGACGTAGTCGGGGCCGGCGCGTGGGCGGAGGCGGGTGGACGCGGGCGGTGCACGGACGGCGAGCCGAGGCGGGTGGATGCGGGCGGCGTGCAGACGGCGAGCGGAGGCGACTGGCCGTGCGGGAGGCGCGCGGACACGGGCGGCCGGCGGAGGCGAGCGGAGGCGGGTGGACGCGGGTGGCCGGCGGAGGCGAGCGAAGGCGGGCGGCGCACGGACATGGGCAGCAGCTTGCTGGTGAGGCGAGCGGTGGCGGCTAGCGCGAGCAGAGAGAGAGGGGCATGGGCAGAGAGATGGGGGAGATGATAAGATGGGTGAGGCGAGGGAAGGGCAGAGAGAGGGGTGGGCCAGAGGGTGGGGACGCGACTGGGTGCGTGCGTCATGAGGTGAGAGAGATGCCGGTTGGGAGTCTTTGGACGCTGCAGATGATGCCAGCTCATCGATCCAGGAGACCGATCCGCGTGTTGTGTTTCTTTGCTTTGCCGTCTGTAATAGAAAACGGAGACGGCAGAGATCTTTTCCGTCTGCGTTTTTTATTACAGACGGCAAAGTATGCTCTTTGTCGTCTGTACAAAAATAAGCAGACGGCAAATATCTTTGCCATCTGTGTTTTTTATTACAGATGGCAAAGTATGCTCTTTGCCATCTGTATTTTTTCGCAGACGGCAAAGTCTGTTTTGCCGTTAGTAAATTTTTAGCAGACGGCAAAGTGAGCCGTTAGCCGTCTGTATTGCTTTGCCGTCTGCAGTTGACGGCAAAATTGGTCTTTGTCGTCAGGTCCGACCAAAAACTGATGGTAAAGACAGCCACAGACGGCAAATTAGCTGATTCCTATAGTGTAGGTGACATTAGGGTTTTGGTTGATTTGTGTCTTGAGGTGTTATTCTAGTACGAACTCTAGGGCTGTTTGTGACACTTATAGGAATAGCCGAACGGATTGATTGGAAAGAATAACTTTGAGGTGGTTTCGTACCCTACCATAATCTCTTCGTTTGTTCTCCGATATTAGTGACTTTGGAGTGACTCCTTGTTGCATGTTGAGGGATAGTTATATGATCCAATTATGTTATTATTGTTGAGGGAACTTGCACTAGCGAAAGTATGAACCCTAGGCCTTGTTTCAACACATTGCATTACCGTTTACGCTCACTTTTACCATTAGTTACCTTGCTGTTTTTATATTTTCAGATTACAAAAACTATTATCTACTATCCATATTGCACTTGTATCACCATCTCTTCGCCGAACTAGTGCACCTATATAATTTACCATTGTATTGGCTGTGTTGGGGACACAAGAGACTCTTTGTTATTTGGTTGCAGGGTTGCTTGAGAGAGACCATCTCCATCCTACGCCTCCTACGGATTGATAAACCTTAGGTCATCCTCTTGAGGGAAATAAGCTACTGTCCTACAAACCTCTGCACTTGGAGGCCCAACAACGTCTACAAGAAGAAGGTTGTGTAGTAGACATCATGGATCTCATAATAGATTCATAAGGTAATTTCATTTTCTTTCTAGGAAAGTGTCCCATGCCTTTCCTTAACGGAAATTGGAATCTAATATTCCCTTCTTTCATATCAATAATTGCACCAATCGTTCTAAGGAAAGGTCTACCAAGAATAATAGGACATGTAGGATTGCAATCTATGTCAAGAACAATGAAATCTATGGGCACATAATTCCTATTTGCAACAATAAGAACATCATTAATGCTTCTCATAGGTTTCTTAATAGTGGAATCCGCGAAGTGCAAATTTAGAGAACAATCATCAAATTCATGGAAACCTAACACATCACACAAAGTTTTTGGAATCGTGGAAACGCTAGCACCCAAATCACATAAAGCATAGCATTCATGATCTTTAATTTTAATTTTAATAGCAGGTTCCCACTCATCATGAAGTTTTCTAGGGATAGAGACTTCTAACTCAAGCTTTTCTTCATAAGATTGCATTAAAGCATCAACAATATGTTTGGTAAAAGCTTTATTTTGACTATAAGCATGCGGAGAATTTAGCACGGATTGCAACAAGGAAATACAATCTATCAAAGAGCAATTATCATAATTAAATTTCTTGAAATTCAAAATAGTGGGCTCAATGCTATGTAAAGTTTTGACCTCTCCAATCCCACTTTTACCAATTTTTGCATCAAGATCTAAAAACTCTGAATCATTGGGACGCCTTTTAACTAAAGTTGACTCATCTCCAGTCCCATCATTATCAAGATTCATATTTCAAAACAAAGATTTAATGGGAGACACATCAATCACTTTTAGATCTTCATCCTTATTATCATCAAAACTAGAAGAACACGCTTTTATAAATCAATCTTTTTTAGCAGGCATCCTAGCAGTTCTTTCTTTGCACTCATCAGTGGAAATTCTCATGGCTTTGAGAGACTCATTGATATCATGCTTAGGTGGAATAGATCTAAGTTTCAAAGAATCAACATCAAGAGAAATTCTATCCACGTTCCTAGCCAACTCATCAATCTTAGACAATTTTTCTTCAGTCAAAGCACTGAAACTCTTTTGTGAACTAATAAATTATTTAATACTAGATTCGAAATCAGAGGGCATATTACTATAATTTCCATAAGAATTGTTGTAGGAATTACCATAATTATTAGAGGAATTACTAGGAAGCGGCCTAGGATTAAAGTTTCCTCTATACGTGATGTTACCAAAATTGTTTGTACCAACAAAATTCACATCCACAGATTTATTATTATTCTCAATCAAGGTAGACAAAGGCATATCATTAGGATTAGAAGAAACACTCCTATTAGCAAACAATTTCATAAGTTCATCCATCTTTCCACTCAAAACATTAATTTTTTCTATAGCATGAACCTTTTTTACTAGTAGATCTTTCGGTGTGCCATTGAGAATAATTAACCATAATATTATCTAGGAGTTTGGTAGCTTCTCCTAAAGTGATTTCCATAAAAGTGCCTCCCGCAACCGAATCTAAAAGATTTCTATAAGCAAAATTCAATCCAGCATAAAAAATTTGTATGATCATCCATAAATTCAAACCATGAGTAGGGCAATTGCGAATCATTAATTTCATCCTCTCCCAAGATTGTGCAACATGCTCATGATCTAGTTGCTTAAAGTTCATAATATCATTTCTAAGAGAGATGATCTTAGCGGGAGGAAAATACTTAGAGATAAAAGCATTTTTGCACTTGTTCCAAGAATCAATACTATTTTTAGGCAAAGACGAAACCAAGTTTTAGCACGATCTCTAAGCCAAAACAGAAATAGCTTCAATTTAACAATATAATTATCCACATATTTCTTCTTTTGCATATCACACAAATCAACAAAGTTGTTTAGATGGGTAGCGACATCTTCACTGGGAAGGCCAGAAAACGGATCTTTCATGACAAGATTCAGCAAAGCAATATTAATTTCACAAGATTCAGCATCGGTAAGAGGAGCAATCGGAGTGCTAATAAAATCATCATTGTTGGTATTGGAAAAATCACACAATTTAGTATTATCTTGAGCCATCGTGACAAACAATCCAACCCACAAGCACACAAGAAGCGAGCGAAAAAGAGGCGAATGGAAAAAGAGGGCGAATAAAACGGCAAGGGTGAAGTGGGGGAGAGGAAAAGGAGAGGCAAATGGAAAATAATAAAATGTGAGGGATAAGAGTTTGTGATGGGTACTTGGTATGTCTTGACTTGTGAGTAGATCTTCCCGGCAACAGTACCAGAAATCCTTCTTGCTACCTCTTGAGCACCGCGTTGGTTTTCCCTTGAAGAGGAAAGGGTGATGCAGCAAAGTAGAGTAAGTATTTCCCTCAGTTTTTGAGAACCAAGGTATCAATCCAGTAGGAGACTACACGCAAGTCCCTCGTACCTACACAAACAAATAAGAACCTCGCAACCAACGTGATAAAGGGGTTGTCAGTCCCTTCACGGTCACTTACGAGAGTGATATCTGATAGAGATAATAAGATAAATATTTTTGGTATTTTTATGATATATATTGAAAGTAAAGATTGCAAAATAAAATAGATTGGAAACTTATATGATAAAAGATAGACCTGGGGGCCATAGGTTTCACTAGTGGCTTCTCTCAAGATAGCATAAATATTACGGTGGGTGAACAAATTATTGTCGAGCAATTGATAGAAAAGTGCATAATTATGAGAATATTTAGGCATGATCATGTATATAGGCATCACGTCCGCGACAAGTAGACCGAAACGATTCTGCATCTACTACTATTACTCCACACATCGACCGCTATCCAGCATGCATCTAGAGTATTAAGTTCATAAGAACAGAGTAACGCATTAGACAAGATGACATGATGTAGAGGGATAAAATCAAGTAATATGATATAAACCCTATCTTTTTATCCCCGATGGCAACAATGCAATACGTGCCTTGCTGCCCCTGCTGTCACTGGGAAAGGACACCGCAAGATTGAACCCAAAGCTAAGCACTTCTCCCATTGCAAGAAAGATCAATCTAGTAGGCCACACCAAACTGATAATTCGAAGAGAATTGCAAAGATAACAAATCATACATAAAAGATTTCAGAGAAGAATCAAATATTGTTCATAGATAATCTTGATCATAAACCCACAATTCATCGGATCTCGACAAACACACCGCAAAAAGAATTACATCGAATAGATCTCCAAGAAGATCGAAGAGAACTTTGTATGGAGATCCAAAGAGAGAGAAGAAGCCATCTAGCTAATAACTATGGACCCGAAGGTTTGTGGTAAACTACTCACACATCATCAGAGATGCCATGGTGTTGATGTAGAAGCCCTCCGTGATCGATTCCCCCTCCGGTGGAGCTCCGGAAAAGGCCCCAAGATGGGATCCCTTGGGTATAGAAGGTTGCGGCAGTGGAAATAGTGTTTCGTGGTGCTCCCGCATGTTTTCAGGGTATATGAGTATATATAGGAGGAAGAAGTAGGTCAGTTGAGCCACGAGGGGCCCACGAGGGGGGAGGGCACGCCCCCCTGCCTCGTAGACTCCTCGTTCATTTCTTGACGTCCACTCCAAGTCCTCTGGATCACGTTTGTTCCAAAAATCACGTTCCCGAAGGTTTCATTCCATTTGGATTCCGTTTGATATTCCTTTTCTGCGAAACACTGAAATAGGCAAAAAGCCAACAATTTGCACTGGGCCTTGGGTTAATAGGTTAGTCCCAAAAATAATATAAAAGTGTAAAATAAAGCCCATTAACATCCAAAACAGATAATATAATAGCATGGAACAATCAAAAATTATAGATACATTGGAGACGTATCACAAATCCTAATCACGATCTATGCCAACTCAACAAACACCATCAGAGACACATGTAGAGCATCTTTATAGTCACCCAGTTACGTTGTGACATTTGATAGCACACTAAGTGTTCCTCCGGTATTCGGGAGTTGCATAATCTCATAGTCATAGGAACATGTATAAGTTATGAAGAAAGCAATAGCAATAAACTAAACGATCATAGTGCTAAGCTAACGGATGGGTCAAGTCAATCACATCATTCTCTAATATGTTATCCCGTTTATCAAATGACAACTCTTGTCTATGGCTAGGAAACTTAACCATGTTTGATTAACAAGCTAGTCAAGTAGAGGCATACTAGTGACACTTTGTTTGTCTATGTATTCACACATGTACTAAGTTCCCGGTTAATACAATTCTAGTATGAAATAATAAACATTTATCATGATATAAGGAAATATAAATAACAACTTTATTATTGCCTCTAGGGCATATTTCCTTCAGTATGTTCAGTGCTTGATCGGTCGGAACGAGAAGAAGTTCGACTACATCAACCGCGTTGTCAAACGCTTTCGCTTTCGGTCTACGAGGGTACGTGGACACACTCTACCCCTCTCGTTGACTTGCATCTCCTAGATAGATCTTGCGTGAGCGTAGGAATTTTTTTGTAACTGCGTGCTACGTTTCCCAACACGCTGCGCGGTCATTTCGTTAAGCTAGCATTGGACGTGTCATAAATTCCGATCCGCGTTGCATCGCCGCACCGTTGTTTCGTCAAGCTTATGTCCACCACGCCGACCTGCTTTGACACGTTGGCTAACATGGGGGCTCCGGTGTCTCCCCGTCAACCTACTCCGTCACCTCGGTTGGACCGGGGGCTTCGCCATCGCTTCATCAACCTATTTCGGAGAGTTTGGCGTCACTCCGCCGACCTCCTCCGTCACCTCGGCTAGACTAGGGGCTTCGCCTTGCCACATTGACCATGTTGCATTGCCACATCGTCTAGCCGAGCTCCTCATCGGGATGCGCTTGGGGGCTGGGACCTCGGGTAGACCGAGGACTACGCACCATGTCAGATCTGTCAAAGTTTGATGGACGTCTTCATCCCGCCGCAAGCCCAGACCACGCCATCAACACCAACAACAATAACCAACTAAGTCGCTTTCATGCTCAATTTTTTTGAATTTTTGTTTGGGTCAACCAAGCATTATATTTTTGTTAAACAAAAAAGTTGTTTGTTAAAAACAATTTCCTTTACCCAAGTTAACTGGGGCTCATAAACTTATATGTGTCATTTTTTAAGTATTTTCTTCTAAGTAGTTGCAAAGTCTTTTCTACCACTCCTTCTCGAGTGTATGGTCAAATATAGCCAGATAGCCTAGTTTCTATCTAAAGCCGCTCGAGTATAGTTCGCTAAACTAGTCTGAGAAGCAATCCCCCTTCGAAAAACGAGGCTGAAGTCGAAGGGTGGTGTATTTGAAGTCTAGAGATCGGATGTCTCATGTTAAAGCACGATAGAAGAACAAAATAATTTTAAGACCAATTTTGGGTTGGCACCAAGAAACTTGATTTAATTCAGAAGTAAAGTTTTTGCCAAAGTTTTTTGGTTTTCTGAGCTTATGATGCCTTTAACCTATTTTATGTTTTTCTTTCAAGTGGCAGGACATCCTCTTGATCGAGGTGTCCTGCGTGATGGTTCTGCTCAGAAAATCTTTTCCGACCCGCAGTTCGACATTTTCCCTACCGAGCTGCAGCTCGGCATTGGTAAAACACACACAATGACTGAACTAGTTCCCGAAGAGATACAACCATGTGGCCTAACCCAAGTCTCGGGAGTTACTGCATCGGCGATTCAATGCAAAAAATTTAAAGTGCAAAACGATTTTCGACGAGATTATGACCCTCGGGTTGGTCGACCGCACCCAACCTGAGTCTCAGAAGCTATTGCACACCGCATTTCCGTTCCCAAAAGTATGATGCCGAGCAAGTACTTGATCCTTAGGCCGATTTCTGTTGTCGTCCCTAGATGGTGGCCAAAGCGAATGATCATTCCTCCCACGAGGAGGAAATGAGCGAACTCATTCCGTGGCAAAGAACGCTCGCTCTGGGTTAGGCCCAGCATGATCCTTCTAACACGCGTCAGCGTGACGAGCGATGTAGCCCCTGAATATATTTTTTCTTCTTCCTGACCCCTCCTCCTCCCTTGACACAACTCCTTTTTCCTCGTTTATCCCTCCCCTGGCAAATATTTTTTTACTTTCTTTGTGCCCCCTCCTTGGCCCCTAGCACGCAATTCCTTCTTCCTTGTTTTGCCCTTCCTTCTGGCAGTACATTCTTACTCCTCCACCCCTAGGTAGACAACAAGCACCAAATGCCTCGTTTTGCCGTTTCCTTGGTTGCGCAATCCCCATTTATCTATCTGTGTGTGTGTTCCATGTTCTACACCTTGGTATTGATCTATTGGCATCACATTTCAAACATGTGAATCTTTTTCAATATTTTCAATATCTTGGCTAACTATTGTCAGGACCCCGATTCCAAGTCACATCGATCTAGCCGGTAACACCTCATATCACTTTGCAGCCTCACGCATGGTATTCTCGCGAGTGTCGCCTTACCATGGCCCGGGACCGTTTGCGCCTTTTGGCTCACATATATGATAGTGTTGCTAGCATCCATATGACTAAGAACCCGGGCCGACATGACTAGTCGTGAACCCAAAGTGGCACTAACTTATAGGGACAGGCATACATGAATCAACATCGAGCATGTCGGTCAGCAGCGTGTGGATCCGGGCTGTAGCACTGGGCTAACAGGACTCCGGTGAACCAGGCTGTAGCAGGCTAGATAGGCCTTCGGATGTCACCGCGTGACATTTCCCCGAAGGGACAGCCACAGGAATGAAGTGAATCACATGCCGGCCACTCAAGTGTTCCGGAGCAGTAGTGCTGGTCTAGCAGGACTCCGGTGAACCGGGCTGTAGCGGACTACTATGGCTCATGGAAGCACAAGACTACATTTCCCCATAAGAGAGGCTACCAAGGATGAACAGCTAGGTTGTCGGATCCCACACATACCAAGCATTTCAATCATACACACAATATGCTCGATATGTGTAAATACAACATGGCATCACAACATAACTCTACGACTCGAGTATTTATTCATTAGGCTTCGAAGAGCCAGATAATACAAGCATGGGTCTCATGACCCAACATTCAGAGCATACAAGTCAAAGCACATGCGGAAGCTTAACATGTATGAGTACAGACTTCTACAAATGAAAAAGGCTGAGAAGCCTGACTATCTATCAGATCCTGCCGAGGGCACAAGATCATAGCTGAGGTATCAAGCTAAACAACAAAGTCCACGTGGAACTACTAGCGAGACTGAAGTCTCTCTGCAAAACATAAATTAAGCATACGTGAGTATAAATGTACCCAGCAAGACTTACATCAGAACTAACTACATATGCATTGGTAGCAACAAAGGGGGTGGTGGAGTTTAACTACAGCAAGCCAGCTTTGACTCAGTGGCTAACCTGAACTACTACTGCAAATAACTCTTTGAGGTGGCGCACACGAGTCCACATATTCACCATATCAATACACCACTATGGATCCGCTCCTATCTCCCTAACAGAACGCCATCCATAACACTCACGCTTATCTTGCGCATTTTAGAGTATCCACTTTCACTTGTCTATGAATGATGCAAGGGATCCAAGTTTCCATATCCGAGGAATCCGGCTATTCGAATAGATAATGATAACCCTGCAGGGGTGTACTTCTTCACACACGCTCTCGCCACTTACCGCCATGTACACGTCGTGTACCTCGACAACCTTCAAGCGGAAGCCTGGCGAGGGAGTCAGCCACGACCTGACTAACCACACAAGTCTCTCGTCCAGGTTTATCACCTATTCGGGTTCCATCCGCAAGGAGATCCGGCCGGGGTGTCGCTCACGACCCCAAACGATGTGTGCAGGGTTCCCAAGCCCACCATCCGGGTGCCACTTGGTACACCGTGCCACTGTTCCTAGTCTGTCCCAAGCCCACCTGTACCGGGTGCCACTTGGTAGACTACTAACACTACCTACAAACACCAGAAACTAGTTGCAACTCCTGGACAGAGATCGAGTTGATTAATAAGCCGAGAGGGGCCGAGTTACCGGAACCCAATGTGTGGTAGTAACTGTTCATGGATCACAAACACAGAACTCAGTTCCTGAGAACGGCTACAATGAGACAACCCACCATGTACTCCTACATGGCCTCTCACCGCTACCTTTACCAAATCGTGTTCACACACTTAGCTCTCAACGGTAGGACATGTTCACCACGTTCCAATTCATTCCCGATGAATCAGACCTGACTGAACTCTAAGCAGTGGCAGGCACGACAACAAGCATGAATGAGTAGGCACATCAGGGCTCAAACAATTCCTACTCATGCTAGTGGGTTTCATCTATTTACTATGGCAATGACAGGTCATTCAGAGGAAAGGGGTTCAACTACCGCAACATGTAACAGTTGAATCGTTGTTGTCCTAATGCAGTAAAAGAGAGTAGGAGCGAGAGAGTGGGATTGTATCGGAATGAGCAAGGGCGTTTTTCTTGCCTGACACTTCTGAAGAGGAACACAATTCATCGGTGTCATCGTTCTCGTCATCGGTACACGTCTACCGAGAGGGGACAAACACCGGCAACTGAGAAAGAACACAATCAATGCAATGCCGCAATATGATGCATGATCATTACATGGCAATATGCTATGATTTGGACTAATGCAACATGAATTCATTTTGGTTGAAGTGGAATTCAAAGCTTGATCAAATTCCAACTCCAAATCTATTATCAAATTTGTCCTAATCATGTTTCATCCTAAACAGTGAGGTTAACTTGCTCAAACATTCATGAAAACAATACAGATGGATAGATTGGATTTTTCTGATCATTTTTCATATATAATTTATCTTATTTGGAGTTATAGATAATTTTCTATGATTTTTAGAAGTTTTGGGCATTTTCTGGAATTTCCTGGATTATTTTCAATCCAGGAAATTATTAACTGCGTCAGCATTGTGCAAGCATGACGTCAGCGAGTCAACTGAGGCTGACCAGGTCAAACCTGACCAGTGGGTCCCAGTGGTCACCGACTCAATGGCTAATCTAAATTAAAATTAAGCTAAACTAATTAGCAAGGTAGTTGGCCCCACAGGTCAGTGTCTCAACTGCTTAATAGGGTAATTAGCACTAATATTTTGCCTAACCTAAAATTAAACTGGGGCGGGGCCCACGTGTCATTGGCATAGAGGAGGTCAACCCCGGTGGGTTTGGGTCAAACCCACCGACGGTTAGCCGCCGGTGACCAAAGGCCAGGGCGGAGGGAACCGCCGTCCGGCGACGGTTTGGTGCGCGAGAGGCACCGGGGAGGAGCTCATGCTCTCGCGCATCTTACGGAGAGGGCAGGAGATCACGGGGTGTCCGGATTCCATGCCGGCGACGAGCTTTAGCGGCGGCCGTGGTTCGGCTAGTGCGAGCACGGGGTTGCAGTGGTCCTCGGAGCTAACTGGGGGTCTCGTAGACCTCCTAGGAGTTCTAGGAGCTCATCTGCGTGCGTGGTTCGGTCAGGCGGAGGCTGCAGCAACGACGGCTACGCGGTGGGGGCGGCGAGCGCTCGGACGTGGTGGCAACACTGGCTAGGGGTGCGCTAGGGTGAGGAGGCAGGGGGGATAGACAGAGGAGCTCATGTTGGGGCTGTCAGAGGCGACGGCGAGGCCGGGGAGTCCCTCACGGTGAAGAAATCAACGGTGGCATCTGGCGGCTGAAGGTGGGAGATGATGGCGAACCCGGCATTGCAGCGCTTCCCTGTTCGTGTCCGCTGATGAGGCGACTCGGAGGAGCTCGGCGGAGTCGAGGGACACGGTAGTTGGGCGAGTGGACGATGGGGAGCGCGCTAGCAGCGAACGGCGGCGAGGCGGGGCTCTCGGTTCTCTTGGGGACGGGCGCTAGGGAGAGGGAGGCGTCCAGAGGAGAGAGGGGAGAGGGAGAGAGAGCTTTGGGAATCTCCCTGGCGAGGGGAGAGGGATGGGGGCGCGCGGGACAGCGCGAAATAGGAGGTGGCGTCGACGCGCGCGCGTCCAGCATGCAGCTGCTTCGGTCGGCGGGGGTTGAAGATGTCTGGCAAGCTACTGGTGGGCTGGGCCAGCCAGCTGGGCTGGCCAGGTAAGTGGCTGGGCTTCTCTCCCTCTCTGTCCTTTTCTATTTTTCTTTCTCTTTTGTTTTTTTCTGTCTTTTGGCATTGTTTTCAAATTCAAAATAGAATCCAAACAGTGCCAATAAACCTTTGAATATTTTTATGTTGCTAACTGGATTGTTCTGGTTGCACAGAAAATATTTCAAAGTTATTTGAATATATATTCTATATAATAAGAATATAGATCCAAATTCAAATACAATATGATTTAAATTCAATGTCCCAAAATATTCCATAAAATTGTTCCAGAAATTTGGATTGATGTATAGCTCTTTCCAAAATTACCCAAGCTATTTTTACGGCATTTTGGCTTCACTGAGTGCATTTTCAGGGTTCTTGCCCTTTATTTAAAATTTTAAGGCTTCCACTTTCCTCAATTCAAGTTTCATATGAATTTAAACATGATGACATGAAGATCAAGCAAAGACTACAGGGGCTGAGCTAGGGCTATGACAACTCACCCCCACTAAACAAGAATCTTGTCCCGAGATTCAAGATGTGAGGTAAGTAGACAGGGGGGAGAGAAATCTAATGCAATCTTCATGATCCAACTGCTCTTCTCGAATATATTGATCCATTGCATCATATTGATCTTGGCGTCTTTTCTTTCGAGATCTTTGTCCAACACGATGACGGCAGAAAGAAACTCTACAGAAATTGATCCCTCGAAAATCGAGAAATTCAAAATCAACTCGTTGATTGAGATGTTGAAACATCTCCAGTCATCGAGAGGTATGGACAGGACCCAATGATGAGTTTCAGATTTGGTAGGCAACAATTCCACGCTTGAGTAAGATGGTGCATGAGTAGCAAGGAGATGAATTGATATGATTCCATAACAAGACATCTTAGAGGAGGTGACTCGTAGAATTATTTCCTTAAGCGGCAAAAAGAATTACTTTTGGTAATCAGATCATTGAAACTCTTTACACCAGCCTAAGGCAAATCACAAACAACCGTCTGAAGGAGTTCGAAAGAGTGGCATACTCGGACTAAAATGTATGATGTGGACTACCTTGTTGAAGACAACACAATGGATGATTTTGCTTATCATCGGAAATGGATGGAACCCATGGTAGGACCACTTTTGAAGATTATCCTAAACAACAACTGCTGAGAAGGGCAGCCCAAGGGAGATTGGCACAATGGTGGTGCAAGATGGGAACAAGATGCAAATGTTGGGAATGTTCCAACCATCATATCTGCCTGAGATTCAGATCTGGTTGGTAACAGAATATTTCAGACATGTCTGAAAAGGAAAGGTTGCAACACAAATTGACGAGACGACATTGCAAGATTCTCGGAAACGAACTACGATAGTAAGCTCCAAAACATGAGCTGGTTCTGCTACACACATGTGAATACGTTGTCCCAGACAAGCTTTACCACATAGTAGTCTTATAATAAAACACTACCGAGTTCTGATTGGGGACCATCATTGAGGGTAACGAAGTCTTGTGCATGACCTAGGATTAGCAGTTAACTTCTTTTCCTAGAACAAATCAATCAGTGGCTTGGTGTGCTAGGGAATACATATGGAGTGGAGGTAATTAATCTACCAAACCATAGAATACTTCGCACGTATGCATGACTAATTTGGGATGATTCCAGAGGAAACAAAACAAACCTTTCTCAAATTCATGGCGGCAACTTACACCTAATGCATGTGAACTTGGAGAAAGTCACTTCTTTCACCAAAACATATACTTCATGAACGGGAGATGAATAAATGCTTACAAAAGTTTCCAACACTAACTTAGATGTTCAACATGAATCATGGACAAGATGAAATGTTGATGATGAGCTCAACAACAATCATCGAGATTTCCATGAAGATGGAATTCCACAACTATGTGAACAAGGTTATAGCATTGGTCAGACCCAAAGGATATAATGATGTATGCTCGAGGAAACAACCACGAGTAAGACAACATTATGAATATCGTTGGTTCTGATTTGATTTGATTTGAGGATAGCCCATACTCGAATCAAAGATTGGATTAGATGACAGGTCCATTAACTGATCACGAGGGTCA
Source organism: Triticum dicoccoides (assembly GCF_002162155.2). Lineage (NCBI taxonomy): Eukaryota > Viridiplantae > Streptophyta > Magnoliopsida > Poales > Poaceae > Triticum > Triticum dicoccoides. The sequence continues at coordinate 37,130,022 of NC_041390.1, read as the reverse complement.
ATCGATGAAAATACCATCTTTCTTCAACACACATACAAGAAATCCCCTAAAATGAACTAAGTCGGATAAAGCTTTTATCTTCCAACTCTCCAAGTTATTGTTCAGCTTAACTAACCAGTTCAGGGTATCCAACTCAGATTCTTGGAGAAGGGGTGGTTACAAAAAACCAACTTGATCACGAACTCAACATAGCGGTCAGGTGACAACCTGGTAACACTTCCGAGAAGACATTCGAAAAATCACGAACCACCGATATGTTACTAAGCTCGAGAACATTCTTGCTTTTCAGGGCAAGACGATGGAACCAAGAGAGTGATGGATTGCCACAATCCTATCTCATTGATCGAGGAGTGCACCAGGGAAAAATGGGCTAGGTAGCACGATCAATCTTAGAATGATGGTTTAGTAACCAACACGCTAAGAATGGAATTATCGCCCGTTAAGTACCAAGCAACACAGTTCCTAGGGGTATTGATTTCGCACATCATGATTCACTTGTCGGCATTCCAGTTACAATAACATGGAAACCGAGGAATGAACAATGATGCAAGGAATATCACTGCGTCAAGAATTCACAAGGGGTGGTGCAATTCTCATGACATTCTTGACATAAGACGGTAATACTTCAGGGTAGAACAGAATCAAAGGTTTGGTTGGCATTTGATTTGTGGATTACAACTGCTTTGACCCAATCCTGGAGATGGATAAGGTACTGGAGTTTGTTTCTCCTAGTCATTCCGGAATAGAATGGCTTGACAGACCACAAGAATATGAGATATCGATGAGCATGAGTGCATGACATGCTCTTTACTATCAAATGATAGACGGAGATTAGGATACAACTAGAGAGAGGGGCAACTCAAAGGAACATATATCTTTCTGAGTTGTGGATGCATAGATTAGTATGTCGAGCAAAGGTCAACATTTCTTCCGGATAACCCATGCAGAAAAGTAGAACTAGCAGATTCACAATGTAAAATGGAGAACTCATCAAGAGCACTCTGGTTGTGATCTTTTGGTTCAAAAGAACTTTTGCCATAAGCAGTTCATGGTATTTGGAAGAAGGAAATACCACGGACCTCGAGGACTATCGCAAAGGTTACTAATATCCTAAAGGTACGAGCAACACTATCAACACGAGGTAAGTAGAGTGAATCTTGGGTCAGGAACCCAGGAGTGGAATACCTACTACTAGATGGCATCACGGGATGCTTTCGAGAATAATGGCCAGAATCATCACACCGGGAATACAAAGCATTGCTAGATTAATGGGTGGTTCTCTAGGATGCCTAGGGTCATAATAATAGCTATAACATATATGTCGAGGCAATGGATTACCTGAACTTACCGATTAGTGTGGTTAATCTGGCTCAAAGGAACACCGGGAACGGGAAGGAAGGATTTGCAAATGCATCAGACTATTTAGAGACCTGGGATGACTCGGACAAAATAACGGCTGTAATTGCTCAAAAAGATTTGAGACAACCTGCAAAAATGGTGGCATAGCCACTCAACATCACAAACTCAAGGTTCTGAGGCCAGCTATGAACATATGGAAGTAGTAGGAACTGAACTGAGGCTTGAACTCAACAATCCTAGGCAACTACAGTTTAGTAACACGTCATCCTGAGAGATAAAAGAGAAGCCTAGTTCTTAACCCCATATAAAAGATAAGATGACTCAGATCAGAAGGTCATGAGGACAAGGAGTAAAAAGAGCCTTACGTTCCCTCCCACAATCAATTCCCCTACATATAACTAAAGCATTTCTAGACACGACTTCGACCAGTTTGGCTTGGTAATCCTACAGTCAGGCAGGCTCTGATACCAAAGCTGTCAGGACCCATATTCCAAGTCACATCGATCTAGCCGGTAACACCTCATATCACTTTGCGGCCTCACGCACGGTATTCTCGCGGGTGTCTGATACGTCTCCAACGTACCTATAATTTTTGATTGCTTCATGCTATATTATCTACTGTTTTGGCCTATATTGGGCTTTATTTTCCACTTTTATATTATTTTTAGGACTAACCTATTAACCGGAGGCCCAACCCAGAATTGCTATTTTTTCCTATTTCGGTGTTTCGAAGAAACGGAATATCAAACGGAGTCCAAACGGAATAAACCTTTCTGGAACGTGATTTTCTTCCCGAATATGACCCAGGAGACTTGGACCCTACGCCAAGGAAGCTTCGAGGTGGGCACGAGGTAGGGGGCGTGCCCTATACCCCCAGGCGCGCCCCCACCCTCGTGGGCCCACCGAAGCTCCACCGACGTACTTCTTCCTCCTATATATACCTACGTACCCCCAAACGAACAGAAACGGAGCCAAAAACCTAATTCCACCACCGCAACTTTCTGTATCCACGAGATCCCATCTTGGGGCCTGTTCCGGAGCTCCGCCGGAGAGGGCCGTCATCATGGAGGGCTTCTACATCATCATAGCCTCTCCGATGAAGTGTGAGTAGTTTACCTCAGACCTTCGGGTCCATAGTTATTAGCTAGATGGCTTCTTCTCTCTTTTTGGATCTCAATACAAAGTTCTCCCCCTCTCTCATGGAGATCTATTCGATGTAATCTTCTTCTTTTTGCGGTGTGTTTGTTGAGACCGATGAATTGTGGGTTTATGATCAAGTCTATCTATGAATAATATTTGAATCTTCTCTGAATTCTTTTATGTATGATTGGTTATCTTTGCAAGTCTCTTCGAATTATCCGTTTGGTTTGGCCAACTAGGTTGGTAGTTCTTGCCATGGGAGAAGTGCTTAGCTTTGGGTTCGATCTTGCAGTGTCCTTTCCCAGTGACAGAAGGGGCAGCAAGGCACGTATTGCATCGTTGCCATCGAGGATAACAAGATGGGGTTTATTTCATATTGCATGAATTTATCTCTCTACATCATGTCATCTTGCTTAAAGTGTTACTCTGTTTTTAACTTAATACTCTAGATGCATGCTGGATAGCGGTCGATGAGTGGAGTAATAGTAGTAGATGCGGAATCGTTTCGGTCTACTTGTCACGGACGTGATGCCTATATACATGATCATGCCTAGATATTCTCTTAACTATGATCAATTCTGTCAATTCCTCAACAGTAATTTGTTCACCCACTGTAGAATACTTATGCTCTTGAGAGAAGCCACTAGTGAAACCTATGGCCCCCGGGTCTATTCTCATCAGATCAATCTCCATCACTTTAATCTTGCTTTGCTTTTTTACTTTGCCTTTTACTTTTCACTTTGCATCTCTATACCAAAAATACCAAAAATATTATATCTATCAGATCTCACTCTCGTAAGTGACCGTGAAGGGATTGACAACCCCTAATCGCGTTGGTTGCGAGTAGCTATCGTTTTGTGCAGGTACGAGGGACTTGAGCGTGGCCTCCTACTGGATTGATACCTTGGTTCTCAAAAACTGAGGGAAATACTTACGCTACTCTGCTGCATCATCCTTTCCTCTTCGGGGAAATCCAACGCAAGCTCAAGAGGTAGCAAGAAGAATTTCTAGCGCCGTTGCCGGGGAGTCTACGCAAAAAGTCAACATACCAAGTACCCATCACAATCCCTATCTCTCGCATTACATTCTTTGCCATTTGCCTCTCGTTTTCCTCTCCCCCACTTCACCCTTGCCGTTTTATTCGCCCTCTCTTTCCCAATCTCCTTCTCCTTCTCCGCCTCTCTTTTCCGTTTGCCTTTTTCTCGCTTGCCTGCTCGTGTGTTGGACTGCTTGTTTGTCGCGATGGATCAACCGAGATTTGGTGATCTTCACCTTAAAAGGTTAGAGGAGATCAAAAACAACGTTAGGAAGTTTATGGTTTTGCAATTTGAGCATAATAATTTCTTTAGAAACGAGCTTAAGGAACAAAAAAGTTTTATGAGTTATATGAATAAAGAGCTTGATGATATGTCTAAAGAATTTGATGGTATAAGATCCCAAATTGCTCGTCTAGAAAAGATGACTGCTGAAATTTCGGATATGCAAGCCACCTTAGTCAATAAGATGGCCGCTAAACCGAATTCCTATGAAAATCAAGATGAAGATCTAAAAGTTATCGATGTGTCTCCTATTAAATCTTTGTTTTTCAATATGAATCTTGATGAAACTGAATACGATCTTTCTTTACCTAGAAGGCGTTCTAAAAATTCGGAGTATTTAGATCTTTATGATGAAATTGATGAAAGTGGGATTGAAAGAAATAAAAATCTAGATGTTGCTAAACCCACTATATTGGATTTCCAGGAATTTAATTATGAAAGTTTCTCTTTAATCGGAGGTATTTCCTTGTTGCAATCCGTGCTAAATTCTCCACATGCTTATAGTCAAAAGAAAGCCTTCACCGAACATATTGTTGATGCCTTGATGCAATCTTATGAAGAAAAACTTGAGTTGAAGGTTTCTATCCCTAGAAAACTCTATGATGAGTGGGAACCAACTATTAAAATTAAAATTAAAGATCATGAGTTTTATGCCTTGTGTGATTTGGGTGCTAGTGTCTCCACTATCCCCAAAACTTTGTGTGATTTGCTAGATTTCCGCAATTTTGATGATTGCTCTCTAAACTTGCATCTTGCGGATTCTACTATTAAGAAACCTATGGGAAGGATTAATGATGTTCTTATTGTTGCAAATAGAAATTATGTGCCCGTAGATTTCATTGTTCTTGATATAGATTGCAATCCTTCTTGCCCTATTATTCTTGGTAGACCTTTCCTTAGAACGGTTGGTGCGATTATTGATATGAAGGAAGGGAATATTATATTTCAATTTCCATTAAAAAAGGGCATGGAACACTTTCCAAGAAATAAAATAAAATTGCCATATGAAACTATCATGAGAGCCACTTATGAATTGCCTACCAAAGATGGCAATACCTAGATCTATCCTCGCTTTTATGCCTAGCTAGGGGCGTTAAACGATAGCGCTTGTTGGGAGGCAACCCAATTTTATTTGTATTCCTTGATTTTTGCTCCTGTTTAGTAATAAAAAAATTATTTAGCCTCTGTTTTGGTTGTGTTTTTTGTGTTTAATTAGTGTTTGTGCCAAGTAGAACCGTTGGGAAGACTTGGGGAAAGTCTTGTTGAACATGCTGTAAAAAGCAGAAACTTTAGCGCTCACAAGAACTGCTGTCATTTTTATTTGGAAAGTGCTATTTAGTTAATTATTTTTGCAGATGATTAATAGATAAATTCCTCACGTCCAGAAATTTATTTTAGAATTTTTGGGGTTCCAGACTTTGCGTTAGTTACAGATTACTACAGACTGTTCTGTTTTTGACAGATTCTGTTTTTCGTGTGCTGTTTGCTTATTTTGCTGAATCTATGGCTAGTAAAATAGTTAATAAACCATAGAGAAGTTGGACTACAGCCAGTTTAACACCAATACAAATAAAGAATGAGTTCATTACAGTACCTTGAAGTGGTCTTTTGTTTTCTTTCTCTAACGGAGTTCACGAGATTTCTATTTGAGTTTTGTGTTGTGAAGTTTTCAAGTTTTGGGTGAATTATTTTGATGGATTACGGAATAAGGAGTGGCAAGAGCCTAAGCTTGGGGATGCCCATGGCACCCCCAAGATAATCCAAGGACACCAAAAAGTCAAAGCTTGGGGATGCCCCGGAAGGTATCCCCTCTTTCGTCCACTTCCATCGGTAATTTACTTGGAGCTATATTTTTATTCACCAACATGATATGTGTTTTTCTTGGAGCATCTTTTATTATTTGTGTCTTTGTGTTTTAGTGTGCCACAATCATCCTTGCTGTACACACCTTTTGAGAGAGCCATACATGAATTAGAATTTGATAGAATACTCTATGTGCTTCACTTATATCTTTTTGAGCTAAGTAGTTTTGCTCTATGTGCTTCACTTATATCTTTTGAGCTAACTAGTTTTGCTCTATGTGCTTCACTTATATCTTTTGAGCATTATAATTTTGCTCTATGTGCTTCACTTATATCTTTAAGAGCATGGTGGTGGATTTGTTTTAAAGAAACTATTGATCTCTCATGCTTCACTTAAATTATTTTGAGAGTCTCTTAATAGCATGGTAATTTGCTTAATAATAACATGCTTGGTATTCAAGATTTGTGAAACTTTATTTTGAGTGCATTGGATACTAAGAAAAGATTGAAGCATGATAATTGTTTTGAGATATGGAGGTGATAATATTAGAGTCATGCTAGTTGAGTAGTTGTGAATTTAAAGAATATTGTGTTAAAGTTTGTGATTCCCGTAGCATGCACGTATGGTGAACCGTTATGTGATGAAGTTGGAGCATGATTTATTTATTGATTGTCTTCCTTATGAGTGGTGGTTGGGGACGAGCAATGGTCTTGTCCTACCAATCTATCCCCCTAGGAGCATGCGCGCAATACTTTGCTTTGATAACTTCTAGATTTTTGCAATAAGTATATGAGTTCTTTATGACTAATGTTGAGTCCATGGATTATATGCACTCTCACCCTTCCACCTCTGCTAGCCTCTCTAATATCGTGCACCTTTTGCCGGTATCATACACCCACCATATACCTTCCTCAAAACAGCCACCATACCTACCTATTATGGCATTTCCATAGCCATTCTGAGATATATTGCCATGCAACTTTCCACCATTCCATTTTTATGACACACTCCATCATTGTCATATTGCATATTCCGGTACACCGTCGGAGGCATTCATATAGAGTCATATTTTGTTCTAAGTATCGAGTTGTAATTGTTGAGTTGTAAGAAAAAATAAAAGTGTGATGATCATCATTTTTAGAGCATTGTCCCAAGTGAGGAAAGAATGATGGAGACTATGATTCCCCCATAAGTCGGGATGAGACTCCGGATGAAAAATAAAAGAGACCAAAGAAGCCCAAAAAAAGAGAAAAAAAGAGGCCATAAAAAAGAGAAAAGTACCAAATAAAAAAATGAGAGAAAAAGAGAGAAGGGACAATGTTACTATCCTTTTACCACACTAGTGCTTCAAAGTAGCACCATGATCTTCATGATAGAGAGTCTCTCGTTATGTCACTTTCATATACTAGTGGGAATTTTACATTATAGAACTTGGCTTGTATATTCCAATGATGGGCTTCCTCAAATTGCCCTACGTCTTCATGAGCAAGCAAGTTGGATGCACACCCACTTAGTTTCTTCTCATGAGCTTTCATATACTTATAGCTCTAGTGCATCCGTTGCATGGCAATCCCTACTCACTCACATTGATATCTATTGATGGGCATCTCCATAGCCCATTGATACGCCTAGTTGATGTGAGACTATCTTCCCCTCTTTTTGTCTTCTCCAAAACCACCATTCTATTCCACCTATAGTGCTATATCCATGGCTCACGCTCATGTATTGCGTGAAGATTTAAAAAGTTTTGAAAAAGTTAGAGTATGAAACAATTGCTTGGCTTGTCATCGGGGTTGTGCATGATTTAAATACTTTGTGTGGTGAAGATAGAGCATAGCCAGACTATATGATTTTGTAGGGATAACTTTCTTTGGCCATGTTATTTTGAGAAGACATAATTGCTTTGTTAGTATGCTTGAAGTATTATTATTTTTATGTCAATATAAACTTTTGTCTTGAATCTTTCGAATCTGAATATTCATATCCCAATTAAGAAGATTTGCATTGAAATTATGCCAAGTAGCACTCCGCATCAAAAATTCTCTTTTTATCATTTACCTACTCGAGGACGAGCAGGAATTAAGCCTGGGGATGCCTGATACGTCTCCAACGTATCTATAATTTTTGATTGCTCCATGCTATATTATCTACTGTTTTGGACTATATTGGGCTTTATTTTCCACTTTTATATTATTTTTAGGACTAACCTATTAACCGGAGGCCCGGCCCAGAAATGTTGTTTTTTTTGCCTATTTCAGTGTTTGGAAGAAACGGAATATCAAACGGAGTCCAAACGGAATAAACTTTTCTGGAACGTGATTTTCTTCCCGAATATGACCCAGGAGACTTGGACCCTACGCCAAGGAAGCTTCGAGGTGGGCACGAGGTAGAGGGGCGCGCCCTATACCCCCAGGCGTTCCCCCACCCTCGTGGGCCCACCGAAGCTCCACTGACGTACTTCTTCCTCCTATATATACCTACGTACCCCCAAACGAACAGAAATGGAGCCAAAAACCTAATTCCACCGCCGCAACTTTCTGTATCCACAAGATCCCATCTTGGGGCCTGTTCAGGAGCTCCGCCAGAGAGGGCCGTCATCACGGAGGGCTTCTACATCATCATAGCCTCTCCGATGAAGTGTGAGTAGTTTACCTCAGACCTTTGGGTCCATAGTTATTGGCTAGATGGCTTCTTCTCTCTTTTTGGATCTCAATACAAAGTTCTCCCCCTCTCTCGTGGAGATCTATTTGATGTAATCTTCTTCTTTTTGCGGTGTGTTTGTTGGGACCGATGAATTGTGGGTTTATGATCAAGTCTATCTATGAATAATATTTGAATCTTCTCTGAATTCTTTTATGTATGATTGGTTATTTTTGCAAGTCTCTTCAAATTATCCGTTTGGTTTGGCCAACTAGGTTGGTAGTTCTTGCCATGGGAGAAGTGCTTAGCTTTGGGTTCGATCTTGCGGTGTCCTTTCCCAGTGACAGAAGGGGCAGCAAGGCTCTGATACCAACTTGTGACGCCCCCGATTCAATCGTACACTAATCATGCACGCAAATGTGTACGATCAAGATCAGGGACTCACGGGAAGATATCACAACACAACTTTAAAACATAATTAAGTCATACAAGCATCATAATACAAGCCAGGGGCCTCGAGGGCTCGAATACAAGTGCTCGATCATAGACAAGTCAGCGGAAGCAACAATATCTGAGTACAGACATAAGTTAAACAAGTTGCCATAAGATGGCTAGCACAAACTGGGATACAGATCGAAAGAGGCGCAGGCCTCCTGCCTGGGATCCTCCTAACTACTCTTGGTCGTCGTCAGCGGCCTGCACGTAGTAGTAGGCACCTCCAGTGTAGTAGGAATCATCGTCGATGGTGGCGTCTGGCTCCAGAGCTCCAGCATCTGGTTGCGACAACCAGGTAAAAGGGAAAGGGGGAAAAGAGGGAGAAAAGCAACCGTGAGTACTCATCCAAAGTACTCGCAAGCAAGGAGCTACACTACATATGCATGGGGATATGTGTAAAGGGCCATATCGGTGGACTGAATTGCAGAATGCTAGAATAAAAGGGGGATAGCTAACCCTGTCGAAGACTACGCTTCTGGCAGCCTCCGTCTTGCAGCATGTAGAAGAGAATAAATTGAAGTCCTCCAAGTAGCATCTCCAAGTAGCATCTCCAAGTAGCATCTCCAGTCGCATCGCATAGCATAACCCTACCCGACGATCCTCCCCTCGTCGCCTTGTGGAAAAGCGATCACCGGGTTGTCTGTGGAACTTGGAAGGGTGTGTTTTATTAAGTATCCGGTTCTAGTTGTCATAAGGTCAAGGTACAACTCCAAGTCGTCCTGTTACCGAAGATCATGGCTATTCGAATAGATTAACTTCCCTGCACGGGTGCACCAACTTACCCAGCACGCTTGATCCCATTTGGCCGGACACACTTTCCTGGGTCATGACCGGCCACGGAAGATCAACACATCGTAGCCCCACCTAGGCTCAACGGAGAGGCCAGCACGCCGGTCTAAACCTAAGCGCGCAGGGGTCTGGGCCCATCGCCCTGAGCACACATGCACGTTGAGTACGCGGCCGGAAGCAGACCTAGCCTAGTGGCGTTCCAGTCCAATCCGGCGCGCGCCACTCAGTCGCTGAAGTCACGAAGTGCTTCGGCTGATACCACGACGCCGGGATACCCATAACTACTCCCGCGTAGATGGTTAGTGCGTATAGGCTCGTAACCAACTCAGATCAAATACCAAGATCTCGTTAAGCGTGTTAAGTATCCGCGAACGCTGAACAGGGCCAGGCCCGCCTCTCTCCTAGGCGGTCTCAACCTGCCCTGACGCTCCGCCACAAAGATCCACTCGCGGGTGCTCCACCAGCCGACCCGACTTTAGTCTCCACATGTATCATGTATAAGTATATAGTATATACCCGAGATCACCTCCCGAGTGATCTCGGCCCAATAGTATAGCACAGCAGATGGACAAGAATGTAGGGCCACAGATGAAAAATACTAGCATCCTATACTAAGCATATAGGATTGAAGGTAAAGGTATCAACAGTAGTAACAAGGACAGGCTATGCATCAGGATAGGTATAACAGAAAGCAGTAACATGCTACACTACTCTAATGCAAGCAGTATAGAGTAGAATAGGCGATATCTGGTGATCAAGGGGGGGGCTTGCCTGGTTGCTCTGGCAAGAGAGAGGGGTCGTCAACTCCGTAGTCGAACTGGGCAGCAGCAGCGTCGGTCTCGTAGTCTACCGGAGAGAAGAGGGGGGAAGAAACAATGAATACCATGTAAACAGATGCATATCGATGCATGACAAGACAAGTAACGATGCTAGGCGTGCCCTAGCGTGGTATGAGGTGGTACCGGTTAAGGGGGGAAACATTCGGGAAAATATCCCCGGTGTTTCGTGTTTTCGGGCAGAGGAGCCGGAGGGGGAAAGTTGTGGGTTCGATAGGTTAGGCGTGTGTGGCGGACGAACGGACTGCGTATCCGGATTCGTCTCGTCGTTCTGAGCAACTTTCATGTTGAAAATATTTTAATCCGAGTTACGGATTAAAAGATATGATTTTCTAAAGATTTTATTAATTTTTGGAATTTAATTAATTATTTAATCCAACATTATCCAGAATAGTAAATGCTGACATCAGCATGACATCAGGGTGATGTCAGCAGTCAACGTTGACCATTGACCTGGTCAACCTGACGTGTGGGTCCAGTGGGACCCACCTGTCATTCTCTGTTTAGTTTAATTACAGATTAGTTAATTTAATTAGTCATTAGGTTAATCTAATCAGGATTAATTAACTTAATTAATTACTTAATTAATTAATTAATTAATAATCAGTTTTATTAAATCATTTTTATTTTTATTAATTATATATATATTTTTAATTCCCCTTTTTTAACGTTATGGGGCGGGGCCCCCTAGTCAGTGGCCCGGGGGGGCTAGCGGTTGCTACGGGCGCTGGGTGCGGGCGTCGCCCGAACGGGCGCGTGCCCGAGGACGCTGGGCGCACGACGCGGCTAGGCGTTGGCGCGCACCAGGGCGGCCGGCCGGTGATGGGGCGCTGCCGGGCAGGGGCGGCCGACAGCAGGGTAGGAGGAGGGAAGCAACGGCGGGGCTCGCCCAGACAGGTGGAGGCCGGCGCGAGGCGCAGAAGGGCGTGGGGCGGCGCAGGAGCCGCGGTGAGCGCGGGCGCCGGCGAGGCCTCGGCGGGGCGGGGCCGTGGTGAAGCGGGCGGCCACCAGAGAAGGACGCCGGGGCCGTGGAGGGGGGGCCTGCCTGGAGGAGAGAGCCCAGGGTGGGCGCCGGAGTTGGCCGCCGGCGCGGCGATGGCCCGCGGGTCTAGAGGCGGAGGCGGGGCACGGTGTGCATGGGGGCAACGAACGCGGGGAGGCCGCGAGTGAGCACGGGACGGGGCCGGTCCGGCGCGGCAGGGCGCGGGCGACGGTGGCACCGGAGTGCGGGCGGTGACCGCG
>NC_041390.1:37110728-37117821 GCF_002162155.2 Triticum dicoccoides | reverse complement strand
GGCGACGGGGCCTGGCGGCGGCGGTGGTCTCCTCCCGATCCAGATCGGGGGAGAGGGGGGATATTTAAGGGGGAGTGGGGGGGCTGTCGGTGGGGAGTGGGGGGAGGAGTGGATAAGGGAGAGGAGTGGGGGCCGACCTGGGCCGGCCTGGTTGGCCCGATGGCCAGCTGGGCCGCGGTCCAGCAGGGGGGGCTTCTCCTCCTTTTTTTTTGAATTCTGTTTGTATTTCTTTTCTTTAATTTATTTTCTTTAACTGTTTTAATTCAACTTAGGGCATTTAAGTATTTGATAAATTTGTGTTTTCTTTACTATAATTACCTCTGTGATATTCGGCACAACCCGAACATTTTTGTTTCGATGTTTGAAAACTGTTTGATGTTTGACAATATTTAAATTTTGAATTTGAAAAGTTTCGAACCGACGCGAGATTAAACAGTGACGGAGGTGATGTGGCATATTTAGCAGAGGTTACTGTAGCTTAATTATCCGGGCGTCACAAATCTCCTCTACTACAAGAAATCTCGTCCCGAGATTTAAGAGATGGAGTGCGGGGGAAGTTCTGGTTACGAAATTCTAACGGATCTTCTCGGCCCTGGTTGCTCTTCTCAAAGAGGTTGATCCATAGCATTGATGTCTTCCATTAAATGCATACGGGCATCATGATGAAGTCATCATTCTTCCTTCGGGGTCTCCGTCGTACTTACAAAAAAGATAAGGGGGAAAACTCGTGAAGTACGAAGTTCAATACATGTTAAGTACCTAGGGGCTATCTCAGTGAACGAGGTATAGAGTCACCTCTCGAGTTGAAATTCAAGAAAGTCATCGAGAGTAAATTAAGAAGGTGAAATAAGGAGTTTCAAGTGGATAGGCAACCGTTTGTGGCGTGAAACAAAATGTGACAGGGGTTCAGAGCAATGGGAAAGTATTGCGTCTGGTACCAGAATAGATCACTATGAAGGTGGCCCGTGAATTACCTATGAAGCCAAGCGGGTGGAATAACTTTGGAAATGGGGGTGTGTAGAAGAATCAGGTTTCGATCCTGTATGGGCCCACCATGTGGGTTAAAAGTAGAAGGAGTGGTGACATCTTGCGTGATCATGTAAGCAAGGCATGTTAGAGGATAGCCTGTCATTTATGTCGGCAACAACACGGTACCAAGGGCGAGGGACGAAGAGAACCATTTTCCTGCTCGTCGAAACGAGGCGGACCAATAGGCAAAGTTCTCGTCCATCAGTGGCTACCGGAATGTTATCGACAAATGCAACAGGGTCTTGCTGACAGAATTGTACACTGGGGTGTTTACATAAGCAAGAGAATATTACGGCTTAGCTCATATAGATCACAAGCAACGTTAAACCGACCAATGGAAAGGAAAATATGATTATCAGATTAAACAGAACGATGGAAAGGAAAATGTGTTTAAACACATATTTCAAGGGTATATCCTTCCCAAGGACAACCAGAGCATGATATCCATGACAGGATATAACATAGAAAACCCTTTAGGAAAGGGAGGAAGAAATTTAATGACATTACCCATACAACAGTGTTTGGATAATTGATAAAGAGAGTTTTGCATTGTGCTTCAAATGTTGTTATTGAAAATCGGAGTACCACAGACATGCTTCGATATAGCATTGGCAGGGTCTTCAAGCAAAGGTCGGACTTTGGATACACAAAAGATCCATCAGGAACAACTTATAAAATAAGTCTTACAATTTCCTCCAGGAAGAATGGTTATCCTTGCAGAAGAAATTATAATGATAGGTCCTCCAGCCAGGGGTGTTAGGCATGACATCATATTACCGGGTCATCAAAGGACCAACATCATAGCTCATGGAGAGTTGTCCCAACCACCCTATCTGACCAAGATTAAGATCTGGTCGGTGTTAGGATACCTCTGACTCATGATGCCTGAGAAGAGAGGGTGTGACACAAATTGACGATTTGTCATTGTAAGATTCTCGGGAAATGAACCAAGGAAGCAAGTTCCGAAACAAGAGTTCATCATTAAATCAAGGAGAGGGTTAGGAGGTGGCTGAGGGACTCAACGACAAGTCATTGAGATTCCCAAAAGATGGATTTCCATAATTATCTGAGCAAGGAGATAACACTTGTCAGATCAAATGATATAATGATGTATGTTCGAGGAGAACATCCATGAGTAAACATTGTTTGAAAGGTGCACCCGAAATATGGGCATAGGTACATGATCAATGTTTAGAATGGTGATCCGATATCCTGGTCTAAGAATGAAATGTCGACCATAATCTTCAAAGCAATATGGTTGCTAGAAGTTTTGAGTTCGCACAACAGAGTTCACTCAACACGGGGACCAAGTAAATAATGGTGATGGCGAGAAGCATCACAATAATAAGAATTCTTAAGAGGTGGTGAAATTCTCACAACATCCTTGACAAAAGGCAGTAATACTTCAAGGTAGATCATAATACGGGCTGGATAGTAAGTTGCATCCATAACATGAACAAGTTTGTGATGAAAGGAAGGTAAGGATGTTGTTGATGCTAACTGAAATTACCAAGGAACGAGGATGGCACTTATCATCAAGAATTCCATTGATATCCTGGAAGGAGTCAAAATGTTGATGATGATCACGACAATTTGTTGTCGAGAGAATCCACGAAGAAGCAATTGAACAACGACTGCATCAAGCAAAAGGACTGATGCAACAAAAGATTATTGGAGCCACAACTACGACACAAACTCGAAATCAAGCTCATTGTTTTTAAGGCGAAGTTATATGAGGAGGGAGATCAACGTAAGCTTAGCTCATCGCCAAATAATTGTGCTACGGGAAGAAGGACCGGGTAGCACAGTTAAAATTTAACATGGTAATGATATAGCCGATCAGGCTATGAATGACTTGAAGGATTATTAAACTCATAATCAATGGAGATTACTTTATTGAATTAGAGTGCGGAATTGATTCACTTATCAATGTCCTTGAGTGTCTAACAACTCAGAACCCGGGGAAAATTGGAATCAGTGAGATATAATACTTGAAGAACTCATAATAAGTTATGCAGTTCCATGATATTCTTGAGATACCAGAGTTTAATACTCAACGGTAGAGCAAAGTAAAGGTTGGATAGGTGCAATGATCTGCAGAAGACAAGTACTTCAACTAGTCCAAGAAATGGTATTTAAAAGGAGAACATGGCCGGAACCACGATTGCAAAAGGCCAGATCCCAGATATAAGTTGAACTTATACCAAGGGAATAATTAATTTAAGAGAAGCTTTTAATGATAAGATCTACATCGTGTCCATGGGCATGAACACAAGGTTCAAGGTCGACTCCCACTTCTTCAATGTATAATCTTTCATTCACTTCTCACGTTCGATGAAGCTGTAGTGTTGAAATTTTATCTGGCAAAATACCAGAAGAGTATGACTCGTGAAAACTTTCGAGTGCACACATATTAAGGAAGGCATAGGTTCAACCCATCGGGGCATCTTAGAACATATACCACAAGTTTCAAAAGTAAATACACAAGCTCGAAAGCAGAGCATGGTTGGCCAAGCAGAGGATACAATTTACCAAAGGCAATATACACCCGTGGAAAGGCTCACAAGGTTATTGAATATGAAGGACGATATCGGATGAAATCCAACAATGGATCGGGCGATCCACAACGGAGCTGATGTGAGTATCTGTACTCAATCAGAGGAAGAAAGATTGCGCGGGCATCAGATTATAGAACATCTGAATAATTCGATGCTTAGATAACAAAGGAATTATGATTTCCAAAACAAGGGATCAGAAGCAGACACTCTGATCAAGGATGGATAAGTTGGATAGACCAGAGGCACAATTGACGACAAATAGTTTGGTCCAGAACCAGCTCATGTTCAGAATGACGTCTGAGCCGGAAAGATAATTTAGAAGGGTCGATTGATGATTGTGTGCATTCGCACACATGTTGAATCAATAGGATTAAAATGACGGTGTCTAAGGATACCAACGAATATTGCCAGACATATGGAAAGCATCCATAATGCAAGCAGACAAGTATTGCAGAGCAATAAGATACTGAGGAATTTTGGAGGATCGAATAGTATTTCAAATACCATTGTGAAACACATGAACAACTGGGGATGAGTGGATACTCGATAAGGGCGAGAAATTATCCGTAGGGGTATTCAGGTGGAAAGGAACTGCAAGGCAGTAGGCACAAAGTATTCTCGGATCAATAGAGAGAATTTCAGGGTATCTTCCAATGACAAGATCAACTGGGAACAAAAGTAAGAACGACAGATGTATGTATTTATCCATAGGGATATTTTGGTGGTAGGGAATTGCAAAAGCAACGGACACAAATTCTCGGGTTACAGCGAAGAGTATCTTCAGGGTCTTCACGTGCAGCAGACGATCATCAATAATAAGGGGCTCTCCGGGTGAAAGTGATAACGAGATCCTAATGTTAGGTTTAGCAAAATCCATTTAACCCGAATAGAAGAGAGATCAGAGTCCCAGAGTATAGACAAGGAGTAAAAGATCCTAATACCACCCAATGGCGACGTGGGCCCATGGGCCGCACAACCATGTCAGTAAAAGTTTTGTAAAGTCTAGACTCGACTTCGGCAAGGAGTTGGAAGGGGGATTCCTACAGGCAGTCGGCTCTGATACCAACTTGTGACGCCCCCGATTCAATCGTACACTAATCATGCACGCAAATGTGTACGATCAAGATCAGGGACTCACGGGAAGATATCACAACACAACTTTAAAACATAATTAAGTCATACAAGCATCATAATACAAGCCAGGGGCCTCGAGGGCTCGAATACAAGTGCTCGATCATAGACAAGTCAGCGGAAGCAACAATATCTGAGTACAGACATAAGTTAAACAAGTTGCCATAAGATGGCTAGCACAAACTGGGATACAGATCAAAAGAGGCGCAGGCCTCCTGCCTGGGATCCTCCTAACTACTCTTGGTCGTCGTCAGCGGCCTGCACGTAGTAGTAGGCACCTCCAGTGTAGTAGGAATCATCGTCGACGGTGGCGTCTGGCTCCAGAGCTCCAGCATCTGGTTGCGACAACCAGGTAAAAGGGAAAGGGGGAAAAGAGGGAGAAAAGCAACCGTGAGTACTCATCCAAAGTACTCGCAAGCAAGGAGCTACACTACATATGCATGGGGATATGTGTAAAGGGCCATATCGGTGGACTGAATTGCAGAATGCTAGAATAAAAGGGGGATAGCTAATCCTGTCGAAGACTACGCTTCTGGCAGCCTCCGTCTTGCAGCATGTAGAAGAGAATAAATTGAAGTCCTCCAAGTAGCATCTCCAAGAAGCATCTCCAAGTAGCATCTCCAAGTAGCATCTCCAGTCGCATCGCATAGCATAACCCTACCCGGCGATCCTCCCCTCGTCGCCCTGTGGAAAAGCGATCACCGGGTTGTCTGTAGAACTTGGAAGGGTGTGTTTTATTAAGTATCCGGTTCTAGTTGTCATAAGGTCAAGGTACAACTCCAAGTCGTCCTGTTACCGAAGATCACGGCTATTCGAATAGATTAACTTCCCTGCACGGGTGCACCAACTTACCCAGCACGCTTGATCCCATTTGGCCGGACACACTTTCCTGGGTCATGCCCGGCCACGGAAGATCAACACGTCGCAGCCCCACCTAGGCTCAACGGAGAGGCCAGCACGCCGGTCTAAACCTAAGCGCGCAGGGGTCTGGGCCCATCGCCCTGAGCACACATGCTGCGTACGCGGCCGGAAGCAGACCTAGCCTAGTGGCGTTCTAGTCCAATCCGGCGCGCGCCACTCAGTCGCTGACGTCACAAAGTGCTTCGGCTGATACCACGACGCCGGGATACCCATAACTACTCCCGCGTAGATGGTTAGTGCGTATAGGCTCGTAACCAACTCAGATCAAATACCAAGATCTCGTTAAGCGTGTTAAGTATCCACGAACGCCGAACAGGGCCAGGCCCGCCTCTCTCCTAGGCGGTCTCAACCTGCCCTGACGCTCCGCCACAAAGATCCACTCGTGGGTGCTCCACCAGCCGACCCGACTTTAGTCTCCACATGTATCATGTATAAGTATATAGTATATACCCGAGATCACCTCCCGAGTGATCTCGGCCCAATAGTATAGCACAGCAGACGGACAAGAATGTAGGGCCACAGATGAAAAATACTAGCATCCTATACTAAGCATATAGGATTGAAGGTAAAGGTATCAACAGTAGTAACAAGGACAGGCTATGCATCAGGATAGGTATAACAGAAAGCAGTAACATGCTACACTACTCTAATGCAAGCAGTATAGAGTAGAATAGGCGATATCTGGTGATCAAGGGGGGGGGCTTGCCTGGTTGCTCTGGCAAGAGAGAGGGGTCGTCAACTCCGTAGTCGAACTGGGCAGCAGCAGCGTCGGTCTCGTAGTCTACCGGAGAGAAGAGGGGGGAAGAAACAATGAATACCATGTAAACAGATGCATATCGATGCATGACAAGACAAGTAACGATGCTAGGCGTGCCCTAGCGTGGTATGAGGTGGTACCGGTTAAGGGGGGAAACATTCGGGAAAATATCCCCGGTGTTTCGTGTTTTCGGGCAGAGGAGCCGGAGGGGGAAAGTTGCGGGTTCGATAGGTTAGGGGTGTGTGGCGGACGAACGGACTGCGTATCCGGATTCGTCTCGTCGTTCTGAGCAACTTTCATGTTGAAAATATTTTAATCCGAGTTACGGATTAAAAGATATGATTTTCTAAAGATTTTATTAATTTCTAAAATTTAATTAATTATTTAATCCAACATTATCCAGAATAGTAAATGCTGACGTCAGCATGACATCAGGGTGATGTCAGCAGTCAACGTTGACCATTGACCTGGTCAACCTGACGTGTGGGTCCAGTGGGACCCACCTGTCATTCTCTCTTTAGTTTAATTACAGATTAGTTAATTTAATTAGTGATTAGGTTAATCTAATCAGGATTAATTAACTTAATTAATTAATTAATTAATTAATAATAAATTTTATTAAATCATTTTTATTTTTATTAATTATATATATATATATATTCAATTCCCCTTTTTTTTAATGTTATGGGGCGGGGCC
>NC_041390.1:37077842-37109868 GCF_002162155.2 Triticum dicoccoides | reverse complement strand
ATCGGGGGAGAGGGGGGATATTTCGGGGGGAGTGGGGGGCTGTCGGTGGGGAGTGGGGGGAGGAGTGGATAAGGGAGAGGAGTGGGGGCCGACCTGGGCCGGCCTGGTTGGCCCGATGGCCAGCTGGGCCGCGGTCCAGCAGGGAGGGGGGGGCTTCTCCTCCTTTTTTTTTGAATTCTGTTTTTATTTCTTTTCTTTAATTTATTTTCTTTAACTGTTTTAATTCAACTTAGGGCATTTAAGTATTTGATAAATTTGTGTTTTCTTTACTATAATTACCTCTGTGATATTCGGCACAACCCGAACATTTTTGTTTCGATGTTTGAAAACTGTTTGATGTTTGATAATATTTAAATTTTGAATTTGAAAAGTTTCGAACCGACGCGAGATTAAACAGTGACGGAGGTGATGTGGCATATTTAGCAGAGGTTACTGTAGCTTAATTATCCGGGCGTCACAGACATGTTCACCACGTTCCAATTCATTCCCGATGAATCATACCTGACTCAACTCTAAGCAGTAGCAGGCACGACAACAAGCATGAATGAGTAGGCACATCAGGGCTCAAACAATTCCTACTCATGCTAGTGGGTTTCATCTATTTACTGTGGCAATGACAGGTCATGCAGAGGAAAGGGGTTTAACTACCGCAGCATGTAACAGTTGAATCGTTGTTGTCCTAATGCAGTAAAAGAGAGCAGGAGCGAGAGAGTGGGATTGTATCGGAATGAGCAAGGGGGTTTTGCTTGCCTGACACTTCTGAAGAGGAACACAATTCATCGGTGTCATCGTTCTCGTCGTCGATACACGTCTGCCGAGAGGGGACAAACACCGGCAACTGAGAAAGAACACAATCAATGCAATGCCACAATATGATGCATGATCATTACATGGCAATATGCTGTGATTTGGACTAATGCAACAGGAAGTCATTTTGGTTGAAGTGGAATTCAAAGCTAGATCAAATTCCAACTCCAAATCTATTATCAAATTTGTCCTAATCATATTTCATCCTAAACAGTAAGGTTAACTTGCTCAAACATTCGTGAAAACAATACAGATGGATAGATTGGAATTTTCTGATCATTTTTCATATATAATTTATCTTATTTGGAGTTATAGATAATTTTCTATGATTTTTAGAAGTTTTGGGCATTTTCTGGAATTTCCTGGATTATTTTTAATTCAGAAAATTATTAACTGCATCAGCATTGTGCAAGCATGACGTCAGCGAGTCAACTGAGGCTGACCAGGTCAAACCTGACCAGTGGGTCCTAGTGGTCACCGACTCAATGGCTAATCTAAATTAAAATTAAGCTAAACTAATTAGTGAGGGGGTTGGCCCCATAGGTCAGTGTCTCAACTGCTTAATAGGGTAATTAGCACTAATATTTTGCCTAACCTAAAATTAAACTGGGGCGGGGCCCACGTGTCATTGGCATAGAGGAGGTCAAACCTGGTCGGTTTGGGTCAAACCCACCGGCGATTAGCCGCCGGTGACCAAAGGCCAGGGCGGAGGGCGGAGGGAACCGCCGTCCGACGACGGTTTGGTGCGCGGGAGGCACCTGGGAGGAGCTCATGCTCTCGCGCATCTTACGGACAGGGCAGGAGATCACGGGGTGGCCGGAATCCATGCCGGCGACGAGCTTTAGCGGCGGTCGTGGTTTGGCTAGTGCGAGCGTGGGGTTGCAGTGGTCCTCGGAGCTAACTGAGGGTCTCATAGACCTCCTAGGAGTTCCAGGAGCTCGTCTGCGTGCGCGGTTCGGTCAGGCGGAGGCTGCAGCAACGACGGCTACGCGGTGGGGGCGGCGAGCGCTCGGACATGGTGGCAACGCTGGCTAGGGGCGCGCTAGGGTGAGGGGGCAGGGGGATAGACAGAGGAGCTCACGTCGGGGCTGTCAGAGGCGACGGCGAGGCCGGGGAGTCCCTCACGGCGACGAAATCAATGGCGGCATCTGGCGGCTGGAGGTGGGAGATGATGGCGAACCCAACATTGCATCACTTCCCTGTTCGTGTCCGCTGATGAGGCGACTCGGAGGAGGTCGGCGGAGTCGAGGGACACGGTAGTTGGGCGAGTGGACGATGGGGAGCGCGCTGGCAGCGAACGGCGGCAAGGCGGGGCTCTCGGTTCTCTTGGGGACGGGCGCTAGGGAGAGGGAGGTGTCCAGAGGAGAGAGGGGAGAGGGAGAGAGATCTCTGGGCATCTCCCTGGCGAGGGGGGAGGGATGGGGGCACGCGGGACAGCACGAATCAGGACGTGGCATCGACGCGCGCGCGTCCAGCACGCAGCTGCTTTGGTCGGCGGGGGTTGAAGATGACGAAATCACTAATTAAGGAGTACTCGTTGCAAAGAACACTTCACTTTCCCAGATCGCGACAAGTGTCGCACATGCAGCGCGCCACTTGTCGCAACCTGGAGTTTTCCCTTTTTTCGTAGATCCGTTTATTCAAAACGTCTTATCTCTTAAACCATGCGTCCAAATCTCGAACCGTTTTCACAATTGGATTCCTCGCCTCGAGATCTTCAAAACTAGATCCCATGTTGATAGGTTTTGATGAACTTTTTTTTCACGAAAAAACCGGACGAAAAAAAAACGGGCAAAAAAACCGAACCGGGAGCACGTTTTTTCCCTTTCTGAAAGAGGCACGTCCGTGCCTCTCGCGAAATCACAACCGTGCCTCTCGTGGAAGCAAAAGTGTGACTCTCATGGAAGGAAAAAAACTGAAAACGCGTTTTTTTTGTTTTCGAGAGGCACGACCGTGACTCTCGCGAAAGCACAACCGTGCCTCTCGCGGAAGCAAAACCGTGACTCTCGTGAAAGAAAAAAAAACAGAAAACGCGAATTTTTTCCCTTTCCGAGAGGCACGGCCGTGACTTTCGCATAAGCACAACCATGCCTCTCGCGGAAGCAAAACTGTGACTCTCACGAAAGAAAAAAACAGAAAACGCGTTTTGTTTTTCCCTTTCCGAGAGGGGCACGGCCGTGACTCTCGCAAAAGCACAACCGTGCCTCTCGCGAAAGAAAAACCGTGACTCTCGCAAAAGAAAAAAAACAGAAAACACATTTTTTTTCGTTTCCGAAAAGCATGGCCGTGACTCTTGATAAAGCACAAATGTGCTTCTCGCGGAAGAAAACCCGTAACTTTTGCGAAATGAAAAAAAGAAAACGTGTTTTTTCGCGCAAAAAAATTTTTCCCCGAATTTTTTTGATCGAAAAGCTAAGAAAGACCGGGGGAAAACCAAAATGTCGAAAAAACCCGGGGAAAAACCGTTTAAAAAGCCGAAAACGTGTGTGGAAAAAATAAAAAATAAAATCCGAAGGAAGCGTCCAAAGCGTGACACGTGGCGAATGGCTGAGAGCGCCAAGTGACGCCGATCGTTGCGAGGCTCCCGAAGGAGCGCTCGTTAACTAGTTGCTCCCTGAAGATGACTGGCAAGCTACTGGTGGGCTAGGCCAGCCAGCTGGGCCGGCCAGGTAAGTGGCTGGGCTTCTCTCTCTCTTTGTGTCATTTTCTATTTTTCTTTCTGTTTTGTTTTTTCTGTCTTTTGCCACTGTTATCAAATTCAAAACAATATCCAAACAGTGCCAATAAACCTTTGAATATTTTTATGTTGCTAACTGGATTGTTCCCGATGCACAGAAAATATTTCAAAGTTATTTGAATATATACTCTATATTTAAGAATATAGATCCAAATTCAAATACAATATGATTTAAATTCAATGTCCCAAAATATTCCATAAAATTGTTCCAGAATTTTGGATTGATGTATAGCTCTTTCCAAAATTACCAAAGCTATTTTTAGGGCATTTTGGCTTCACTGAATGCATTTTCAGGGTTCTTGCCCTTTATTTAAAATTTTGAGGCTTCCACTTTCCTCAATTCAAGTTTCATATGAATTTAAACATGATGACATGAAGATCAAGCAAAGACTACAGGGGCTGAGCTAGGGCTATGACAACTATTCCATGATTTTGTGCCACTAACCCTCACCGAGCTAGTTTATAAGCTTTACTGTGTAGGTTTGAGTGACAAGATCCGCTACCAATTCAACTATCTTCGCATACATCATTGAGCGATACGAGTTTAGTTTGGTATTATCTTCTCATTTACTCACTTCGTCCGGAAATACTCGTCGGAGAAATGGATGTTTCTAGACATATTTTAGTTCTAGATATATCCATTTTTATTGATTTCTCTGACAAGTATTTTTGGACGGAGGGAGTACCACTTACACTTGTTCGAGTCTAGTGATGGACATGCAATCGCTGGTCTTCGATGACCAATAAGACGTGAGCGGCTACGTCACCGATCTACACCACTCCGGCCTTCAATGCGCAATGAATGATGCAAATGATGCTTTGAGCGAGCGCATCGATTGCCTCGCCCCCGACATCCGACGATCTAAAGCTTGAAATCGGGATTATCTCGACGATTCCTAAAGTCCCTGGCTAGATATAACAATGGATTTCATAGAAGGACTGCCTAGGCCTGCTGGTTACAACGCCATTCTGATGGTGGTGCACAGATTTACAAAGTATCATATTTTTATACCCCTGAAACACCCTTTCTCTGCACTAGTAGTTGCCCATGCATTTTTCAACAATGTGGCACCGAGGAGGGAAGGCTGGCGTCGCCAAGGGCTTTAGTGGTGTGGCAGCCCGACTATAGCGAAGGGAATCGTGGCACGCACACTGGGACGAGGGCACCGACTCGGCATTGGTGCAGGGTGGATGCGACGTGTGGCCATTGGCAGCACGTGTGCGGCGGGTAGGCAAGGAGGCCATCGTTCAAGCGGGAAGCCGTGGCGGTGCGCGGGAGAAGACAATGCGGCGCCATGTACACACATTATGCTATCCACCCGTGTGCGATATTTTTTGGCGAAACTGTGTGCGCCACTTCACACATGATACACTCAAAATAAATGTGTGTGATGTTTCCCTTCAGCGCACACAATTCATTTATTTAAACCATGTGCCCTACATCCGAAGAAACGTGTGCGCTGTCACGAGTTATCGCACACGATTTGTTCAATCAAACTATGTGCTCTCAATTATGCGCGATGGATCAGTGATCGCACAGGTGTCACTTTTGGACACATGATTCAACTCGATTTTATCACACACAGTTCAACTATAGGGTATGCGACATGAGGCTTAATAGCATTGCAGGAGTGAGTGATTCATAACTAGCTCATGCCACATCAGCATGTAGGCAATTCATAAGATTTCTTCGCCGGTTTGTCTAATTCATATCTAGATTTTTTTAAGATTATCACATCTAAGTTCCTACAAATATATACAATAAAAAACTAAAAAAAACTAAAAAAAATCATAAACAAAGTGGACATCAGCTTAGATGTGACATAACTAATGATGTCACACCTAGACTCTTTCTCCACAGGTGGTGTACAACACGAGTAATGCTACATCTACAAAAATGTAGCATTACTCTTATATTGTGTACAGGATCATCCGGGTAATGCAAAATTCAGAGGTTTATCACCAACAAGTTCAGCAGAAGAAACATTTATCTATATCTCATAGGTGATCCCGACCTTGAGCAGCTGATCCTTGGGAATGGCGAGCGCTTTGTGGCTCTCGCTGAGGTTCCTCCTCAGGAAGGTGTACACGTAGTTCACCACGATCCTCTTCATCACCGACGACCCCGGCGCAGCCACCACGTCCGCCTCGCCCGTCAGGTACACCACGCCGCGTTCCAACTCTGCGTCGATGAACCGCTTCTCCTCCTCTGCGGCTGCCTTCGCCGCCCGCAGAGCGCTGCCGTCATCGTCATCGGTGTGCTGGCCGCAGGAGAAGGCGGCCTCCGCATAGATGAACAGCTTGAGGCCGTCGAGGAGAGAAGCGGAGAAGTCCTTGGCGGCCTCGATCTGGTCGGTGTAGCCGTAGCGCGCCACGCAGCGGAACATGCTGTGCTCGGCGGGGCCAACCCTCCGGAAGATGAAGCGCTCGGGGGCCGGCACCCGCGGGATGGGCAGGTTCTTGATGGACATGAAGACGAAGACGGCGTGCACCGACGGCATCTTGTCGACGAGGCGAGGGAACACCGGAGGGATGCCCTGGACGAGCTCCGAGTAGAGCAGGCCCACGCCGGGCACCCGGCGCACGTCGGGGCGGCCCAGGAGTGCCGTGAGGTCGGCCGCCGGCACGACGTTGTCGAGCTCGTACCAGTAGCGGCTGACGTGGACGTAGTGCCAGGTGCCCATGAGCGCCATGAGCACCAGGGAGAAGCAGAAGGGCAGGTAGCCTCCCTCGGCGAACTTGGAGAGGATGGAGGACAGGTAGAGGAGCTCGGTGGCCCCGAAGATGACGTAGAAGGCGGCGATGAAGGCGATGTTCTTCTTCCACACGAGCAGCATCACCACCGTCATGAGGTGGGTGGTGATGGAGAAGACCATGACGACGCATATCCCGTAGGCGTTGCCGATGTTGGTGGTGGTCTGGAAGGCGAGGGTGACGATGATGCTGGCGGCGCCGATGAGGAAGTTCACCTCCGGGATGTACACCTGCCCGGCGTACTTCTTGGAGGTGTGCACCACCTCCACCCTCGGGAAGCAACCGAGGGAGAGGGCTTTGGACAGGATGGCGAACGCGCCCGACAGCATGGCCTGACTGGCGATGATGGCCGCCAGGATGGCCACGATGAACGTCGGCCAGAACATCGGCGCCGGGATAGACTTGTAGAATGTGTCGGCGACGTCTTGCGGGAATTTGTGCAGGTAGGATGCCTGACCCATGTAGCATAGCGCCACGGAGGGGAAGATGATGAAGCTGAAGCTTAGCTGAAAACAGCCCGGAAAATGAAGTTCAGTCCCTGCTCTGAACTAATGTACAAATAGAGTCAAAAACTGGCAGTGGCGAACCTGAATGGCCCTGATGTTGAAATGGCCAAGGTCAGCAAACATGGCCTCCGTGCCTGTGGTGCAGAGGACAACGCCTCCGAGAGAGAGCCACGCCTCCTTGCCGTTCCTCCGGAAGTAGTCCACAATGTACATGGGGTCGAGGGCCCTGAGCACGGTGGCGTCGTGGGCGGCGAGGTTGTACACTCCGATGCTGGCAATGAGAACGAACCACACCGAGATGATGGGCGCGAAGGAGTAGCCGACCTTGTCCGTGCCGAAGCGCTGCACCGAGAAGAGCAGGAACAAGATGGCAACAGAGATCCACACCACTTGCGCTGTTTTCAAAACAGACCACATCAATTCCCTGGCTGTAGAACAAGCTAGTGAACAAATTAGAAAACATTCATACGTACATTGCGTCAAGTCGGGCGCCTTCTCCCTGATCCCGCTCACCGCAGAGAGCACTGCAGTAACACAGCCATAAAGCGTCAGATTAATCTATATACAAGCTTAGTAAGGTGATGAACTTGCTGAATGTACGTAGAGGTACCAGAGATTGCAGGTGTGAGGGTGCCGTCACCCATGACCATGGAGGTGCCGAGGATGGTAATGGTGAAGAGCGCGATCTTGGCAGCCTTGCTGGACTCGAGCCTCCGCTTCACCCACTGCGCCCGTCTGGTCTGCGAGCTGGGCTCCTGGATGCTGTAGTTGGACACGGACGCGTCCTCGTCCTGCTGGTTAGGGATCATCCTGGTCTTGGCGTACCGTGAGATGAGCGAGTAGAGCGCGAACGTGCCCCCTACATGCCAGCCAACATGAGTTAATGTCCATGAACAAACACAAGAGAGCTCAAAAAAAGAAAGAAAGAAGGGAAAACACAATATAATAAGATTATATATAATATATATATATATATATAGAGAGAGAGAGAGAGAGAGAAGGTAGGTACTGACCGTCGCCGTTGTCGTTGGCGTAGAGGACGATGAAGACGTACTTGAGCAAGGGCAGGAGGAGGAGGGTGTAGAGGATGAGGGAGAGGACGCCGAGGAGGTCGTCCGGGTGCCTGATACCGTTCGGGAAGGTGCCCGAGTAGGTGTAGAGCGGCGACGTGCCGAGGTCGCCGTAGACCACGCCGATGCTCTGGAACGCCAGCAGCACCGTCTGCCTCCAGCTTGCCTGCATGCATGCATCCATGCGCCCACCATACTCGAGAATTAACATCGGCCGTGGCACAGCTGGTTAAGTAAGTCAACAAGGTGATGGATGATTTGGTTGCTGACCCCGGAGCCGTGGCGCCTGTCGCCGGAGACCTTCTCCGCGTCCCTGTAGAGCGAGTCGCGGCGCGCCATCGTCTCCGCGCCCTCGGCGGCTTCCACCGACATGATCTTGATCTTGATCTCGTCTCGTCTTCAAGCAGCACAACCTGCCAAGCTCGCTGCTGAAACAAGGAAGGGTTTAGTGCGCTGGATCTGTTAGTTCGTCTGCACCACGCGTAGGACACAAACACAAGGGCTTACTTAGTGTGGTGGACGATGGAGATTTTACGAGAGCATGAACGAATTTTAATGGGCTGAATCTTGAAGATTTTACGAGAGCATGAACGAATTTTAATTAGACTGATCTTGCATGATATGTACAAGATCAGTCTAATTTATTGGACTGATCTTGTACGAATCCAGGAGACTTTACGAGAGTATGAACGAATCCTCATGGATTCCTTGGGTCGACGTCAAAAGTCAAAACACTACAATTCGCAAGGGTGATTCTCTACGAACCACCGTATGGAAGAGGCGAAGAGGGATAGAGAGATCGATAGTCCGTCCGGAGGAGATATCATACCGGCGGCAGCAGACGCGACGACGACGACCAGATCGATCTTCCTTGCGCCCAGCGGCCGGCGGCGCGCGAGAGCGGTAGACGAACCCTTTGCCCTGCTGCGCTTCTGCTGGCTCATTATAGAGCAATGCTAGAAGTACGGGCGTTGTACGGGGGATTTACAGGCTCGTTGACTGTGATTGGTTGGAATATGATTAAGGGGGACGGCCCCACCCTGAAAATCAGGGGGGGAGCAATTAGATTAGGCCACGTTGTCATCCTGTAAAACTTTGTACGATCATCCTGTACGTGTAGTATTATTGCTCATTATATACTACTACACGCAACCCCCTGTACTTTTAGGATTTTTGTTAGGATCTGGACACGTTGCCAGAAAGGAGGAGAAACAGAAGCAGGCTAGCCCATGCCAGCCTCAGCTGCCTGCCTCTCTACGACTCCGGCGCATTTGCTCCGCGTCAATGCAAAAAGATTTCTCGAGCCGTTTGGCGCACCGGACTTGCTGTACGTGTTTGGCCGTGTGGCGTTCGTTTCTTTCTGTTTTCCCCGGCCAGGAGGGCTTTCTCGCGTTAGTTTTTTTAGGGTGTCACCAAGCTTTATATTGATCAAACTCCAGATGGAGCGGAATACAAAAGGGATCGTGCGGCTGTAACAACCAAACATGTCTTCCCTGACCAAGTGAATGCGGTAACTTGGCTCACCTATCAGCATCTAATTGATTGTAGGAATTTTTGGTGCCTTCCAAAACATTATATACTACATTTATTTTGTTGATGAATGAAATCATACGGAATTGGTGTATGAATGATTGGTACAAATATTTGCAATTGAAATTGAGGAAATTTACTCAAGGAAGCCGGGTACAAACTATACTGGAATACAGTACTGGAATTATATGCGTGGGCATAGTATGGGTTTGAAATTTGCTAAGCTATTTACAGGTTCGGCTCTGTAGATTGATAAGTCTACACGTTTAAATAGAAATCATATACTATTTAAACATGGCATATATCTCACATATATGTGCTTAGGGATAAGAAGGAATTTGACTCGGAAAATAATCGGTTATGATCGTGGTTGGTTAATTCGATTAGGAGCCTAACTGAATTCTATCTGGATACAGATTTAAACATTCAGGAATATGAGTATAAATATGTCCCTACCCTCTAGCCTCATATACGCATTGTGAGCTGCACCACGGACTTGGCGGAGGAATTAGAGGGTAGACAATATACTCGTGCTATGTTGTTTTTGCAACATTGGTATCAGAGCAGATTGCAACGAGTTTTGACGACCGTACAATATCTCTTTATTTCAGATAGGGAAAAGGACGTCAAACTTTTGTATGTTCCTGGAAACAAACTTCCGCTGCGTACTCGTACTCTTGCCATAGCCAAAACCAAGCCACAAAAATCGATCTTGCCGAAACTGCTCGCTCGATCTCGTGACGCCCAACCTCGCCGCCTCCTGCGACTTCCGACCGCGGCTGCCGCCTCGCCATCCCCGTCTTGGTCGGCCGCCACCTCGCCGTCCTGGCCGTGGCCGCCGCCTCGCCGTCCCCGTCTTGGACGGCCGCCGCCTCACCGCCTTGCCGTCTCTCCGTCCCTGCTGCGGTCGCCGCCTCGTCGTCCCGACCGTGGCCTTCGGCTCGCCGTCAACCAGCCGGGACCTCCGACCTGCTGGAATCACCGCTGCTCCAAGTCCTCTGCCTAGAGAAGTCACCAAGCCACACGAGCTGCTGTTGGGTACTCTGAATCTGCAGGTCACGGCCTTTACTTGTTCCTGCTTGCTGCTACATATTGATTTCTGGAATTTTGCTACGGTAGTCATCCTTCCCAATTTTGCTGAATTACTTAGATCTTGTAAATTGGATGGTCCAAATTTTACTGTCTGGAAGAGAAAGATCATGTTTCTCCTCACTGTTGAGAACATTGATTATATCATTACTCAATCTAAGCCTACCCAACCATCTGACGAGGCTGAAGATGAGGAAAAGGAAAGCTACCATGAGGAAATTACTCAGTGGACTAAGGACAACAAAAAGGCTAGAGTGTTTATGCTTGGATCCATGTCTGATTCTCTAGCCGGAGAATATGAACCAGAGGAGTCAGCTCGCAAAATAATGAGGAGGTTGAAAAAGGACTTTGGGGAAGTTTCACTTATCAAAGTTCTTAGTTTGGTGAATCAATTTTTGACTGCGAAGATGACAGAAACCACTACTGTTAGTGCACATCTGAATAAATTATGTGTGCTAGTAGAGGAACTAAAGAATGTTGGGTACCCTTTCCCTGAAGAATTTCAAGTTATGGTTGCTCTTAACTCTTTGCCAAACTCTTGGGAACAATTTAAAATATCCTTTTGTCATACTGAGTGTGTGCTAAACATGAGGACGCTAAGGCATCATCTACTCATGGAAGAAGACAGGAAGTCCACACAAGGGAAAGAAAGAAGGTCTCAACATTATGAACTACACCTTGGTGAGGACAAGTCTTCAAGTAAGAGGAATTGGCAAAAGAAGAAATATGGGACAGATTTGAGGGATAAAATAAATCAGAAGCATGATAGGAATGATTACAATGGAAGAAACTCAAATCAGAAGGTTGACAAGAGGAAATTTAATTGCCATAATTGTGGTGAACAAGGACACTTCAGATTTGAGTGCACTAAGAAGAGGAAGCCAGATGATAAGAAGTATAACAACAACCAGTCCAAGCATTAGGATAATAGAAGGGGAAATTCTTCACCTGATGGTATATCACATGTTTTTGTATGTTCAGAATCTCTATTTACAACTTCCTTATCAAATAGTTGGGTGGTTGATTCTGGCTCCACCTCACACATTGCAAGAGATAGGAATTCTTTCTATTCATTTAAACCAATACAAAAGGGAACTAGATTTATTTATCTAGGAACAACATCAAAGGCAGATATACTAGGAATTGTGGACTATAATCTAAAACTCCCAAGTGGAGGAATATTACTCCTTAAGAATACTGTATTTGCTCCAGATACAAGGAAAAATCTCATATCGGTATCTAGACTAGAATCTACAGGTTTTGATGTTAACTTTGGCAATGGGAAGGTTAAAATATTGCTAAAAGGAAAATTAATACAATTAGGGAACCATGTAGAAGGCCTCTATTATATTGAAGATATTTCCGATATTGATGATATGGACAGTTTAGTTGCTGAAAACCACTCCATTGTGAGGAATATTGCCGGAAATGACAATTGTTCTGAATCCTACCTATGACATTTAAGGCTAGGACATATATCAAAGAATAGGATTCAAAGATTGATTAGTTCTGGAATTCTGAATTTTAAATGGGAAGATTATGGAATTTGTGAAGCCTGCATCATGGGAAAAATGACTAAAGTTCCCTTTCCAAAAGTCGAAAGATCTAGTGAGCCCTTAGCCATAATCCATTCAGATATTTGTGGGGAAATGACAACACCCACGATAGGACAAAAGGTGTATTTTATCATATTCATTTATGACTTCTCCCGATACGGTTATGTCTACCTCCTTAAACACAAGTCTGAGGGTTTTGACATGTTCAAAACTTTCAAGGCTGAAGTGGAAAACCAATTAAATGGGAAAATTAAAGTCCTTAGGACCGATAGAGGAGGAGAGTACACATCCGGAATTTTGGATGAATTATGTAAAGAACATGGCATAGTACACCACTACACATTACCCTACACACTCCAACAAAATGGTGTAGCGGAAAGAAGGAATAGGACGTTGATGGATATGGTTCGATCCATGATGGCTTACTCGGATTTACCTTTAAGTTTTTTGGGGGGAAGCACTGCATACTGCAATTTATTTGTTAAATCATTCACCCTCAAAATCAGTAAAGGTCACTCCCTATGAGCTTCAGAAAGGGAGGAAACCAACACTAAGGCACCTGGATTTTTGGGGTTGCAATGCTCAAATTAAAATCCTGAGCCATAACCGTACCGAACTGCAATCTAAGACCACTCCAGGAATCTTTGTTGGATATTCTACTGGTTCCAATGGTTATAGGTTTTATGATCCCAACAATAAGAAGTTATTGGGAAGCAGAGATGCTATGCTTTTAGATCAGTACACTCCTCGTCGTGCTAAGAGAGCTAGAGTGGAATTGATAGAAGGAGAATCCGAGGAAGTAGTAAATGACTCTGCCGGTAATCTTTCAAGCCAAATCCCTGACATAAATATGGAAGAAACTCCCTCAACTAGTATGCCTATAAGAAGTGGGAGGAACACACAAACACCATCTTATCTATATGATTATTTTGTGTTTCTAGGGGAAGTACACTCTAAAGTGTCTTTAGAGGAAGAACCTAAAACTTACAAACATGCCATTGATTGTGAGGAATCTTGACTAGGGTTGGAAGCTATGTGGGAAGAACTAAACTCCATGGAAATAAATGCTGTTTGGGAACTTGTTGATTTACCCCAAAACCGCCAGGCCATAGGATCTAAATGGATATTCACAAGGAAACTCAATGCTTCAGGAGGTGTGGAAAAATATAAAGCTCGATTAGTTGCTAAGGGATATACACAAAAGGAAGGAGTAGACTTTGTGGAAACATTTTCTCCTGTTGCAAAGTTCACTTCTATTCGCATTTTATGTGCCTTAACTGCTTATTTTGATCTTGATCTCCATCAAATGGATGTCAACTCAGCTTTTCTAAATGGTTATTTAAAAGAGGAAATCTATATGACACAACCAGATGGTTTTGTGGAAAAAGGAAATCAGAATAAAGTATGTAAGTTAGAAAGATCAATCTATGGTTTGAGGCAGGCTTCTAGGCAATGGAATACCTTATGTGATGCTGCAATCACATCATATGGTTTCTCTATGATGGAAGGAGACCACTGCATTTATTTCAAAATAGTGGGAGGAAATTTTGCATTATTATCTTTGTATGTCGATGACATTTTAATTGCTTCAAACCATGAGGGAACCTTAATGGAAGTGAAATCTTGGTTATCATCCACTTTTGATATGAAAGATTTAGGGGAAGCCTCTTATGATTTGGGGGTGGAAATACATAGGGATCGGAGAAGGAAAGTTTTGGGGCTGTCTCAAAAAGCTTATCTCAAAACTGTTTTGAAACGATTTTCTATGGAAGATTGCAAATCTGCAAATGTACCAATGATAAAAGGAACTAAACTTAGTGAGGAAAAATGTCCTAAAACTCCTAAGGAAATAAGGGAAATGAAATATATACCTTATGCTTCTGCTCTGGGGTCTCTTATGTATGCAATGCTGTTTACTAGACCAGATTTGTGTCACACTGTTAGAATGTTGAGTAGATTTCAGAAAAATCCCGGGGAAGCTCATTGGAAGCAAATAAAATATGCTATGCGATATATAAAAGGAACGATGGACTTTTCTCTTTGCTTTAATGGTGATAATCTTCAGCTGCAGGGATATACTGATGCTGACTGGCAGGGAGACCTTGATGAAAGGAAGTCGACGTCAGGTTGTCTATTTACTTTGGCTGGAGGTGCTATCTCTTGGAAGAGCAAAAAACAAACTTCTGTGGCGCAATCTTCTATGGAAGCAGAGTACATTGCTGCGAATGAAGCTGTAAAAGATGGCGATTGGTTGAGGAACTTTCTGGTTTCTCTAGAGATAGTTGAAAATGCGTCCGATCCGGTCACTGTTTATTGTGATAATCAAGTTGCGATTAAACTTTCCAAGGATCCCAAGTTTCATAGCAGGGCTAGACATATTGAGGGAAAATACCATTATATTAGAGATGTAATAAATAGGCTGAAAACTGTTTGGCTTGAGTTTTTGCCTGGTACTGATATGTTGGCAGATCCACTGACTAAACCTCTTAGTCAGGAATTGTTTTGCAAACATGTCAGGAACATGGGCCTTAGGATTTTTTATTGAATGTTTTTCAGACAAGTGGGAGATGTAGGAATTTTTGGTGTCTTCCAAAACATTATATACTACATTTATTTGGTTGATGAATGAAATCATACGGAATTGGTGTATGAATGATTGGTACAAATATTTGCAATTGAACTTGAGGAAATTTAATCAAGAAAGCCGGGTACAAACTATACTGGAATACAGTCTATATATATATATACTGTAATTATATGCGTGGGCATAGTATGGGTTTGGAATTCGCTAGGCTATTTCCAGGTTCGGCTTTGTAGATTGATAAGTCTACACGTTTAAATAGAAATCATATACTATTTAAACGTAGCATATATCTCACATATATGTGCTTAGGGATAAGAAGGAATTTGACTCGGAAAATAATCGGTTATGATCGTGGTTGGTTAATTCGATTAGGAGCCTAACTGAATTCTATCTGGATACAGATTTGAACATTCAGGAATATGAGTATAAATATGTCCCTACCCTCTAACCTCATATACGCATTGTGAGCTGCACCACGGACTTGGCGGAGAAATTAGAGGGTAGACAATATACTCGTGCTATGTTATTTTCACAACATTGATAACACGCAATTTAGATGTAAAAATACAATTAAATGATAAAGCCTGATGCTTGATCTCCTTAATTATAGCTCCATATCTTCCATGGCTCCCCCGATCAATGTCGTTAATAACCTGCTTTGATAAAGTCTCTTAGCTGTAAGTCTTCGGCCAAAGATGGTGCCTCCCTACATGCAATTGA
Organism: Triticum dicoccoides; assembly: GCF_002162155.2. Taxonomy (NCBI): domain Eukaryota; kingdom Viridiplantae; phylum Streptophyta; class Magnoliopsida; order Poales; family Poaceae; genus Triticum; species Triticum dicoccoides. The sequence goes on along the minus strand of NC_041390.1, from coordinate 37,094,515 downwards.
TTCCAGTAGCAACGTCCGTTATACTATAAACGACCAGTGCCGAGCTGCCCAAAAAGTTTCCGTGATCATCCCTACGCATTGCAGCTGCTGAACCTCTGGCTTGGCCCCATGGTAATCTAGCATTGTTAGACTAGGTAATTCTATACCATATGCACCTTGTATAGTTTATCATACGGTATAGTACGGATCATGCAGCAGTTGTATAGCTAGTGGTGCACGTCCTGAGGTAGTGGCATACCCACGATCTTGGGTCGGCTGAGGACAGCAGCCTGTACTTAAACCCAGCCTCTGAGCATAATCGAAGTGTGTTGAATCCCATTCTTTCTCCTCTCCTCAACATGGTATCAGATACCCCCGACCAGAACCCCTTTGCTCCGGTCGCCGATTCCGCTTCCGCCATGGACGACAACCCCGTCCTTTCCCCTCGTTCCTCTGTCGACGGTGCGGCCGGCGTCCTCAACGCCGCTCCTCTCCAGCACGTCGCCCCACCGCGCCTGTCGCGCCCGCCGCGCCGCCTCTCTCCTTTCCCTCCGCCATCCTTCAGACCATCGACATCCGTCGCCATGTTCCTGTCGTACTCGATCTCCTCGCCGGCAACCACGCTCAGTGGCGGCGTCACTTCGACACGGTGCTCGGCATGTTCGGCCTCCATGCGCACGTCGATGCTGAGGCGGTTCCTCGCCCCGCCGACCCCGAGTGGCAGATGGCTGACCATACCGTCATCCACTGGCTGTATGCCACCATCTCGCCGGAGCTCCTCGATGCGATCATGCAGCCGGAGGACACGGCCCGCACCGTGTGGCTCGCCGTCGACGAGCTTTTCTGCAACAACCAGATGGCTCGCGCAGTGTATGTCGACGCCGAGTATCACGCCACCGTCCAGGGCGACATGACGGTGATGCAATTCTGCACCAAGCTCAAGACCTTCGCCGACCAACTCCGTGATCTGGGCCAGCCAGTAACTGACCCACGGCAGGTCTTTTATCTTCTCCGCGGTCTCAACCGCCAGTACCACTCCGTCATCTTGCATATCACCTACCAGAACCCGCTCCCGACGTTCCTCCAGGTGCGCTCCTTCCTTCTCTTGGAGGAGCATCGTGCTGAGCAGGCGGCTCGGCAGCAGTCCGCCCACGCTCTCTTCGCTGGGCGCGGCTCCCCCGCACCTGCCGCACCACCTCCTTCGCCGCCCGCCGACGCCACGCGTGGCCGTGGCCGCTCGCGCCGTCGCGGCAGAGGAAACGGCAGCGCCCCTGCACCGCCCACTGGCGCGCCACCGCGCCCACCCACCTACCCCGCGCCGGCTCCTGGCGCCAACTCCTGGATAGGGCTCGTCCAGGCCTGGCCCATGCCCTAGCGCGCCCCGGGCGCCGGCGTCCTCGGGCCGCGCCCCGCACACCTCACCAGCAGGCCATGTTCGCCGCGCCTGCGCCGCCCGGCTACGGCGCCCCTGGCGGTCCGCCTCCCGGCTACGGCTACCCTGGTGGCTCCTTCCATGGCTATGGCTCTCCGGGCGCCAGCTCGTCGTCCGCCGCGCTGTCGCCACAGCCATGGGACATGCAGTCCCTCCGGGCGGCGCTCCACAGTGCCACGGCCGGGCCCTCTTCGTCAGGCACCGCTTCAGACTGGTACCTCGACTCCGGGGCCTCCTCTCACATGTCCTCGTCGCCTGGTAACCTCCATTCCCTCCGTCCATGTCACTCCCCTTCTCATATAATTGTTGGCAGTGGAGCTCATCTACCGATCACCCACGTCGGTGACGGTGCTCTCATCGAGGGCACATCCCCTGTCCAACTTCGCAACGTCCTTGTCTCTCCCTCCCTCATTACAAACTTGCTTTCAGTACGCCGAATTTGTCGTGATAATCATGTTTCTGTCGAATTTGACACTTTTGGCTTCTCTTTCAAGGACCTTCAAACCAAGGCAGTGATCCTCCGATGTGACTCTGACGGTGATATCTATTTCGTCAGCCGCCCGGCGCTCCCCTCGCGTTCGGCTTTCGCCGGTTTCGTCGACTCCACCTTGTGGCATCACCGGCTCGGGCACGCTTCGCTCCGTCTGGGCGCCGATCATCTTAGCTTCAGCAAGTCTGCACCCCATTCGTGTCATGCATGTAGTTTGGGCAAGCACGTCCGCCTGCCATTTAGTAGTTCTACTAGCACTAGCATGTTTCCCTTTCATGTACTGCATCTTGATGTACGGACATCTCCCGTTGCGAGTATCTCTGGCTATCAGTTTTATTTGGTTGTGCTAGATGACTACACACATTACCTGTGGACATTTCCCCTCAAACACAAATCGGAAGTACTCCCTGTTTTGCTTGATTTCTATGCTTATGTCAAAACACAGTTTCAGCTTCCTGTCTTCTCGCTCCAAACCGACAACGGGCGTGAGTTCGATAGTGTTGTCATCCGCTCTCTACTTACTCGCCACGGTACTCATCTCCGGCTCTCGTGTCCTTACACAAGCCAGCAGAACGGGAAGGCCGAGCGCATCCTTTGGACACTCAATGACAGTGTGCGTGCTCTCCTCTTTCATGCATCCATGCCGGCGCGTTTCTGGGTCGAAGCTCTCAACACAGCCACCTATCTCCTCAATCGCCGGTCGTGTCATGCTAGCACACCACGCACGCCCCATGAGCTCCTCCTAGGTGTCGCTCCCGACTACTCCCTTCTGCGCGTCTTCGGGTGTTTGTGTTATCCAAACCTTGCTGCCACGGCCAAACACAAACTTGCTCCTCGTTCCACCGTGTGTGTCTTTCTAGGCTACCTGTCTGACCACCGCGGTTATAGGTGTTTCGACCCCACGACGCGTCGTGTGCTTACATCTCGCCATGTCCGCTTCCACGAGTCGATCTTCCCCTTTGCCACACCGCCCACAGTTAACCCTGCCGCTCCACCACCGCCTGCGTTTGCTCCTCCCGTTTTGCAGGTCCCTATGGGCGAGCGGCGCCTCTGCGATCGCGCGCCATGCTCTTCTTCATGCATGGCTGCTGGCTCGTCGCCGGCGGGCTCTCCATCGAGTGCCTCACGCACGCATGTCGCGCGTTCAAACTCGTCCGCTGGATCTACATCGGACGGCTCGGGCGCGGGCCCCCGCCCTCTCGCCATGCAGTCACGTGGGAGTGCTGACTTGTCGGGCGCCGCCTCGGCCACGAGCTCGCGCCTCCCCGCCATGCAGTCGCTTGGGGGCGTTGATCTTTCGATCGACGGCTCGGCTATCACCTCCTGCTCCACCAGCGCTTCGTCTGCCTCGACAGTGCGCTCTTCGTCGTCTTCCTCGCCCGCGCCTTCTCCTCCGGCTGCTCCTCCTGTAGCGCCCCGGCGGATGGCCACGCGCGCCCAGACTGGCGTCTTCCGCCCCAATCCACGCTACCACGACGGTCTTGCCGCCGCTACAAGCACGTCCGGGGCGGTCTCGCCGGTCCCTGCCTCGATACGCGTCGCCGTCCGCGACCCGGATTGGCTCGCCGCCATGGGCGCCGAGTTCGAAGCACTTGTGCGCAATCGCACTTAGGAGCTCGTGCCACGTCCGTGATACGTCTCCAATGTATCTATAATTTTTGATTGCTCCATGCTATAGTATCTACTGTTTTGGACTATATTGGGCTTTATTTTCCACTTTTATATTATTTTTGGGACTAACCTATTAACCGGAGGCCCAACCCATAATTGCTGTTTTTTTGCCTATTTCAGTGTTTCGAAGAAACAAAATATCAAACGGAGTCCAAACAGAAAAATCCTTTTTGGAACGTGATTTTCTTCTCGGATAAGACCCAGGAGACTTGGACCCTACTCCAAGAAGTACTAGAGGCGGTCATGAGGGTAGGGGCGCCCCCCCCCTACAGGGCGCGCCCCCCCTGCCTCGTGGGCCCCTCGGTGCTCCACCGACGTACTCCTTCCTCCTATATATACCCACGTACCGCTAAACGATCAGAACAGGAGCCAAAAACCTAATTCCACCGCCGCAACTTTCTGTATCCACGAGATCCCATCTTGGGGCCTGTTCCAGAGCTCCGTCGGAGAGGGCCGTCATCACGGAGGGCTTCTACATCATCATAGCCCCTCCGATCAAGTGTGAGTAGTTTACTTCAGACCTTCGGGTCCATAGTTAGTAGCTAGATGGCTTCTTCTCTCTTTTTGGATCTCAATACAATGTTCTCCCCCTCTCCTGTGGAGATCTATTCGATGTAATCTTCTTCTTTTGCGGTGTGTTTGTTGAGACCGCTGAATTGTGGGTTTATGATCAAGTCTATCTATGAACAATATTTGAATCTTCTCTGAATTCTTTTATGTATGATTTGTTATCTTTGCAAGTCTCTTCGAATTATCCGTTTGGTTTGGCCAACTAGATTGGTAGTTCTTGCCATGGGAGAAGTGCTTAGCTTTGGGTTCGATCTTGCGGTGTTCTTTCCCAGTGACAGAAGGGGCAGCAAGACACGTATTGTATCGTTGCCATCGAGGATAACAAGATGGGGTTTATTTCATATTGCATGAATTTATCTCTCTACATCATGTCATCTTGCTTAAAGCGTTACTTTGTTTTTAACTTAATACTCTAGATGCATGCTGGATAGCGGTCGATGAGTGGAGTAATAGTAGTAGATGCAGAATCGTTTCGATCTACTTGTCACGGATGTGATGCCTATATACATGATCATGCCTAGATATTCTCATAACTATGCTCAATTCTGTCAATTGCTCAACAGTAATTTGTTCACCCACCGTAGAAAACTTATGCTCTCGAGAGAAGCCACTAGTGAAACCTATGGCCCCCGGGTCTATTCTCATCATATCAATCTCCATCACTTTAATCTTGTTTTGTTTTTACTTTGCCTTTTACTTTTCACTTTGCATCTTTATATCAAAAATACCAAAAATATTATTTATTGGATCTCACTTCCGAAAGTGACCGTGAAGGGATTGACAACCCCTAATCGCGTTGGTTGCGTTGAGCTCTTTGTATTGTGTAGGTACGAGGGACTTGCGCATGGCCTCCTACTGGATTGATACCTTGGTTCTGAAAAAATGAGGGAAATACTTACGCTACTCTGCTGCATCATCCCTTCCTCTTCGGGGAAAACCAACACAAGCTCAAGACGTAGCAGTCTGCCCGGTGCCAACCTCATCACCGGCAAATGGGTCTTTAAGAACAAGTACAATATCGATGGCTTCCTCGAGCGTTACAAGGCCCGCTGGGTTGTGCGAGGTTTTCGCCAACATGCCGGCATCGACTACGACGAGACCTTCTCACCAGTCGTCAAGCCTGCTACCATCCGCACCGTGCTCACCCTGGCTGCCTCGCGTGGCTGGCCGGTCCATCAGCTTAACGTATCCAATGCATTCCTCCATGGTACGCTGGATGAGGAGGTCTTCTGCCTTCAGCCTGCTGGCTTCATCGACACCGACCGCCCACACCACGTCTGTCGCCTCTTCAAGTCCCTCTACGGCTTGAAGCAAGCGCTGCGCGCGTGGTTTCTTCAATTTGCTGGCTTCCTCAAGACTATCGGCTTCGTCGCCACGCGGTCCGACTCTTCGCTCTTCGTTCGTCGCCACGGCTGCGACACTGCGCTCCTCCTTCTCTACGTCGAGGACATCGTGCTCACCGCATCTTCTGCCGCCGCTCTTCGCCACGTCGTCACCCAGCTCACCGCTGAATTTGCCATGAAGGATCTCGGGGCTCTTCACTTCTTCCTCGGCATCCGTGTCACGCGCTCGCCAGTCGGCTTCTTCCTCTGTCAACAGCAGTATGCTGCCGATATCCTGGACCGCGCTGGCATGGACACATGTCGGCCCTCGCCCACGCCGATCGACACGAAGAGCAAGCTGCCCACCGCCGATGGGCCTCGCATCGCCGACCCCTCCGCCTACCGCAGCATCGCCGGTGCCCTGCAGTACCTGACGATCACACGCCCCGAGCTCGCCTACGCCGTCCAACAGATCTGCTTGCATATGCATGATCCTCGGGAGTGCCATCTCGGGTTGATCAAGCGTGTGTTGTGGTACGTGCGCAGCACGCCGGCGCTCGGGCTCCATCTCCGCGCCTCACGCACTCTGGACCTACGCGCATTCACGGACGCGGACTGGGCGGGCTGCCCAGACACCCGCCGCTCTACCTCCGGCTTCTGCATCTACCTCGGTGACGCGCTCGTCTCCTGGTCATCCAAACGCCAGGCCGTCGTCTCCCGCTCCAGTGCAGAGGCCGAATACCGCGGCGTCGCCATCGCCATCGCTGAATGTATCTGGCTCCGGCAGCTGCTCGGCGAGCTCTTCTGCCCCATCGACAAGGCCATGCTCGTCTATTGTGACAATGTGTCGGTCGTGTACCTGTCTGCCAATCCATTCCATCACCGCCGCACGAAGCACGTTGAGCTGGACATCCTCTTCGTCCGTGAACGGGTGGCGCTCGGCGAGTTCCGTGTTCTCCACATCCCCACTCGCCAACAGCTCACCGATATCATGACCAAAGGCCTGTCGACGGAAGTTTTCTCTGAATTCCGGTCCAGTCTTTGCATGGCTGGTACCGACGTCATGACTGCGGGGGGGTGTTAGACTAAGTAGTTATATACCGTATGCACCTTGTATAGTTTACCATACGGTATAGTATGGATCGTGCATCACTTGTATAGCTAGTGGTGCACGTCCTGAGGTAGTGGCATACCCACGATCTTGGCTCGGCTGAGGACAGCAACCTGTACTTCAACCCAGCCTCTGAGCATAATTGAAGTGTGTTGAATCCCATTCCTTCTCCTCTCCTCAACAAGCATCAACATGGATCTTTGAGTAACTGGGTGGAGGAGCTTTTGGTCGGGTAGTTCGACTTGCCTGCCGATTCGGGCACTGCGAATTTTCTTTGGCATAAGTTCAAGCTCTAGGATTAACCTGGTAATGAACTGGTGTGTGGCTGGAGGGCTTTGGAACAACTCCTCATGGATTGCTTTCCTTCTGGCTCACTATATTGCCCACAGTGTTACAACTAGCTTAACAAATGCCGCATGCAATAACGTGTCTATCATCAAAAAGATCCATTACTTGGCACTCGGTTCGGTAGTCTCGCAAAGATGTTCTGCGAGTTCTCCATCCAACAGGGCCCACAAACATCTTGCCATTGAGCACGCAAGTAGTGAATGACGCCAAGAGTCTTCGGCTCCACACAGGCCACCCAAACTTGATGATGACATATTCCTAATCTCTCTAATGTCCTCTATTGGGAGAGAATGTTTAGCGAGACGCCATAAGACCATCCGAATCTTTCCAGGAATCGGAGTGTTCCATAGAAGTTTCCAAGACTCTTCATCATATTATGTACTAGAAGAATCTGTTTTGCCATCAGTCTAGGCTCCCCTTCTTAATTCATTTTGTACCATCATATGATATGCTGATCTTACCGAGTAGGCTCCACTTCTTAAAATTCCATGCCCAGGAGTCCACCATATCAGAAGTACAGAGTAGGATACTCAAGATACATGGTATATCAATCGGGAGGCAGACCTCCTCCAACATTGCCATATTCCATGTGGTCGAAGTTTGATCTATGAGTTCGGATACTTTCTCAAAATTGTTGTTGACATGCCTCCCATAAGGCCTCGTCATAACATATGTAGGTATCCAAGCATCTACCCATATGTTAGTTGATTCTCTGCCGCCAATCCGCCTAATGAGACCCAACTTTAATATGTCACGGCCTCCAATGATAGCTCGCCATATTTGGCTAGGATGGCTCCTAGGATCGGCACTCAGGATGGTTCCATTCGGAAAGTAAACCCCTTTCAAGATTCTAGCACTTAGAGATTGAGGATTTCGTAAGTTCTCCATGCCTGCTTAGCTAGTAAGGCCAAGTTAAACAACCCAAAATCTTTAAAGCCCAATCCTCCCATACTCTTGGGTTGGGTCATGGCTTCGCAAGAAACCCAATTAGGTTTTTGTCTTCCATCCTTACTTCCCCACCAAAACTTCCTTATCAACATTTTAAAATGTTCGCACAAACCTCACGGAAGCTTCAAACATGACATAGAATACACAGGTGCTGCTAGGCAACCGCCTTTACCAAGACCACTTCACCTGCCAATGTCATAGTTTGTTCAATTCACCCTTGCACTTTACTCCATAGGTAGTCCTTAAGGTACTGCTACTTGTGAGCTGCGTTGGGATTTTCTCCGAAGAGGAAGATGAAGCAATACAGTAGCAGATAGTATTTCCATCAATGAGAACCAGGGTTATCGAATCAATAGGAGAACCATGCAAATTCCTAGTGAACATTATCTACACACACAAGAGCAAATACTTGCACCCAATGCGGGCAAGACGGTTGTTTGTCAATCCCCTTGAACTCGTTACTTGCAAGGATCAAATCTGATAACGACAGATAAGTAAACTGCAAAGTAAAATAAAAAGAGTAAAACTAGGTTTTTTTGCAATATGATTTAAGTAGACTCGGGGGCCATAGTTTACACTAGAGGCTTCTCTCTTAGAAAAATAGTATATGGTGGGTAGACAAATTACAATTGGGCAATTAATAGAAAAGCTCATAGTTATGATGATATTTATGGCAATGATCATATATAGGCATTGCGTCCATGACAAGTAGGCTGAAACGATTCTACATCTACTACTTTCACTCCACCATTCGACCGTTGTCCAGCATGCATCTATTGTATTAAGTTCATGATAAATAGAGTAACGCTTTAAGCAAGATGACATAATGTAGATAGAATAAAACCAAGCAATATGATTAAATCCATTGTTTTACCCTTAGTGGCAACAATACAAATACGTGCCTCGATACCCCTACTCACTGGCAAGGACACCGCAAGATTGAACCCACTATAAAGCACCTCTCCCATCGACGACAAATCAGCCTAGTTGGCCAAACCAAATGGATAGATCAGAGAGAAATATAAAGATATAATAATCATCCATAATAAAGTTCAGAAAAGACTCAATTACTTTTAATGAATATTACAATCATAAACCCACAATTCATCGGATCCCAACAAACACACCGCAAGAAGATTACGTCGGATCAATCTCCGAAAAGAACATTGTAATTGAAAATCAAAGAGAGAGAAGAAACCATCTAGCTAATCACTATGCACCCGTAGGTATCTACTCACACATCATTAGTGGTGCAGAAAAGTTGATATAAAAGCCCTCCGTGAATGATTCCCCCTCCGGCAGAGTATCAAAAAATGCCTTCAGATGGGATCGCAGAAGAACAGAGACTTGCGGCGGTGAAAAAATTGTTTCGGACGGCTCTATTTTGGTTTTGGGATTTATGTAATTTATAGGCTTGTAATTAAGTCAAACGGAGCTACGTGCGACCCACAAGCTCAGATGGTGCCCCCCCTTGGGGCGCATCGTGTGAGCTTGTAGCTCTCCCGTAGATCTTCTGGCCTCCTCCCGAAGCTTCTAGGGTCCCATCTGGTCCAGAACAAATCACCGTAAAGTTTCATCATATCTGGACTTCGTTTGGTATTGATTTTCTAAAAAAACTAAAAACATGCAGAAGATAGGAACTGGCACTGGGAACTGAATTAATAGGTTAGTTCCTAAAACTGATATAAAATTTCATATAAAGCATCCAAGATTGATAATATAATAGCATGAAACAATCAAAAATTATAGATACATTGGAGACATATCAGGTACTTAAAGGAACCGTTCTTTGATGACCCCACATGATGGAAGTGAAGGAAATATGCCCTAGAGGTAGTAATCAAGTTGTTATTTTATATTTCCTTATTCATGATAAAAGATTATTATTTATGCTATAATTGTATTGATTGGAAACTTAGATACATGTGTGGATACATAAACAAATACCGTGTCCCTAGTGAGCCTCTACTAGACTAGCTCGTTCAACAAAGATGGTTAAGGTTTCCTAACCCTAGACATGTGTTGTCACTTGATAACAGGATCACATCATTAGGGGAATGATGTGATGGACAAGACCCATCTGTTAGCTTAGCATTTGATCATTCAGTTTATTGTTATTGCTTTCTTAATGTCAAATACATATTCCTTAGACTATGAGATTATGCAACTCCGGGATACCGGAGGAATGCCTTGTGTGCTATCAAACATCACAAACGTAAGTGGGTGATCATAAATATGCTCTACAGGTATCTCCGAAGGTGTTTGTTGAGTTGGCATAGATCGAGATTAGGATTTGTCACTTCGTGTATTGGAGAGGTATCTCTGGGCCCACTCGGTAATACACATCACAAGAAGCTTGCAAGCAAAGTGACTAAGGAGTTAGTCACGAGATGATGTATTACCGAACAAGTAAAGAGACTTGCCGGTAACGAGATTGAACTAGGTATGAAGATACAACGATCGAATCTCGGGCAAGTGACATACCGACAGATAAAGGGAATTACGTATGTTGTCATAAGGTTCGACCGATAAAGCTCTTCATGGAATATGTAGGAGCCAAAATGGGCGTCCAGGTTCCTCCATTGGTTATTAACCGGAGAGGTGTCTCGATCATGTCTACATAGTTCTCGAACCCGTAGGGTCCACACTCTTAACGTTCATTGACGATATAGTGTTATATGAGTTATATGATTTGGTGACCAAATGTTGTTCGAAGTCCCAGATGAGATCACAGACATGATGAGGAGCTCCGGAATGGTCCGGAGGTAAATATTGATATATAAGACGATGATATTCGGACACCGAAAGAGTTTCGGAGTGCACCGGGTAGTCATCGGATCATCGGAAGGGGTTCCGGGCACCCCCGGGAGGATGATGGGCCTATTGGGCCATTAGAGGGGAGCACACCAGCCCACAGGGGGTTGGTGCACTCCCCTATGGCAGCCGGCCTATGGGAGAAAGGCAGGAGGGGGATTCGGCCTCCCCCTTCCTTCCCTCTCCCCACTTTTCTTTCCCTCTCCGGCATATATGGTAAGGGGGGCGGCCAAGGCAGGAGCCCAAGTAGGATTTGGCCCTACTACTTGGGGCGCCTCCTGGCTACTCCCCTCTTCCCCCCACCTATATATATGTGGGAGGGGGGCACCACACATAACCACGACAATCTCTTACCTATGTGAGGTGTCCCTCTTCATAGTTTTGTCCCTCGGTCATATTTTCGTAATGCTTAGGCGAACCCTGTGGAGATAGCATCACCACCTCTATCACCACGCTGGCGTGCTACCGGAACTCATCCACTACTTCGCCGTCTTGTTGGATCAAGAAGGCGAGGACGTCACCGAGTTGAACGTGTGCTGAACGCGGAGGTGTCATACGTTCGGTACTCGATCGGTTGGATCGCGAAGAAGTTCGACTACATCAACAGCATTACTAAACGCTTCCGCTTACGGTCTACGAGGGTACGTAAAAAAACTCTCCCCTCTAGTTGCTATGCATCTCCATAGATAGATCTTGTGTGTGCGTAGAATTTTTTTATTTTCCATGCAACGTTTCCCAACAGGAAGGCTTATATATTTTGCACTCAATGACTCATTTGGAACTTGTAGTACGTTCTTAACTTCCAACCTCACACTTTTTTGGACAGCCCAAACTGAAATAGATCGAAGATTTCTCATTGTTTATGTGTTCTCCAGAAGCCTGACAATACCTATTCAACAACAAGTTTACCTCATTAGCCCCAGTTAGACTAGCTTTAAAAACATGAGGCTATCATCAGTGAATATAATAAATGGTTAGCCGGTGGCGTCAATGGGGCCATCCGAATGCTAGTAAGGTTGGATGACTCATCGATAGATTTTAAGAGGCACGAAGGGCCCCCTGCTACAATCAAGAATAGGTATGGAAAAATTGGGTTCCCTGTCGAATACCATGTGATGGTGTAAACTGTTGTAGCTTCTTCCCATTGAATAAAACTGAGAGCTTAACTGATATCGCCAGACTCAAGACTATATTAACCCACCTCATTGTGAAGCCGAGCTTTATCATTATTGCATGTAAATAGTCCCACTCCACTCTATCATAGGCTTTCATCATATCCAACTTGAGTTCACAAAACCTATTTCTCTTGGCCCTATTTCTTTTCATAAAATGAAGACATTCATAAGCTATGATTAAGTTATCCATAATAAGTCTACCTGGAACAAAAGTTGGCTGCTCGTCAGACATGCATGATGTCAAGTAGAACTTGCTTCAATCTGTTTGATATGACTTTGGAAACAATCTTGTATAAAACATTACATAGAGAAATTGGCCTGAGCTGAGACAATAATGTGAGGTTCTTTACCTTTGGTATTAGCACTAAAATAGTCTCATTAACGCTCTTCACTAGCTCAGTTCCATTAATAATTCGAAGTACCACTGTTCTGACAACAGGCCCACAAACATCCCAGTGACGCTGAAAGAAGTGGCTGAGAACCCATCTGGACCTGGTGCTTCTGTTGGGAACATCTGGAACATGGCTACCTTAATCTCCTCCCGAGTGTACTCTGCATTAAGAATATCATTCATCGCCGGAGTAACCTTCCCTGGAACTGTATTTAGAACTTGATCAATATCAGTCACACCTCCAGAGGTGTAGAGCGTGCAGCAAAAAATCGTGACCATCTCTTCCATCTCCGTGTTGTCCTCAGTTACACTGACATCCGGTCTTTGGAGAAACTTAATTTGATTTTTCCTGCGGCGCTGGCTCGCCCTCGGATGGAGAAAATAGGTGTTTTTATCACTGTGAGCAAGCCATTCGATGCAAGCAAGCTGATCAGGGACGCGGCGGAGCTCATGCCGGCACGTTTCTGGGTCGAAGCTCTCAACACAGCCACCTATCTCCTCAATCGCCGGTCGTGTCATGCTAGCACACCACGCACGCCCCATGAGCTCCTTCTAGGTGTCGCTCCCGACTACTCCCTTCTGCGCATCTTCGGGTGTTTGTGTTATCCAAACCTTGCTGCCACGGCCAAACACAAACTTGCTCCTCGTTCCACCGCGTGTGTCTTTCTAGGCTACCCGTCTGACCACCGCGGTTACAGGTGTTTCAACCCCACGACGCGTCGTGTGCTTACATCTCGCCATGTCCGCTTCCACGAGTCGATCTTCCCCTTCGCCACACCGCCCACAGTTAACCCTGCCGCTCCACCACCGCCTGCGTTTGCTCCTCCCGTTTTGCAGGTCCCTATGGGCGAGCGGCGCCTCTGCGATCGCGCGCCATGCTCTTCTTCACGCATGGCTGTTGGCTCGTCGCCGGCGGGCTCTCCATCGAGTGCCTCACGCAGGCATGCCGCGCGTTCAAACTCGTCCGCTGGATCTACATTGGACGGCTCGGGCGCGGGCCCCCGCCCTCTCGCCATGCAGTCACGTGGGAGTGCTGACTTGTTGGGCGCCGCCTCGGCCACGAGCTCGTGCCTCCCCGCCATGCAGTCGCTTGGGGGCGTTGATCTTTCGATCGACGGCTCGACTAACACCTCCTGCTCCACCAGCGCTTCGTCTGCCTCGACAGTGCGCTCTTCGTCGTCTTCCTCGCCCGCGCCTTCTCCTCCGGCTGCTCCTCCTGTAGCGCCCCGGCAGATGGCCACGTGCGCGCAGACTGGCGTCTTCCGTCCCAATCCACGCTACCACGATGGTCTTGCCGCCGCTACAAGCACGTCTGGGGCGGTCTCGCCGGTCCCTGCCTTGATACGCGTCGCCGTCCGCGACCCCGATTGGCTCGCCGCCATGGGCGCCGAGTTCGGAGCACTTGTGCGCAATCACACTTGGGAGCTCGTGCCGCGTCCGTGATACGTCTCCAACGTATCTATAATTTTTGATTGCTCCATGCTATAGTATCTACTGTTTTGGACTATATTGGGCTTTATTTTCCACTTTTATATTATTTTTGGGACTAACCTATTAACCGGAGGCCCAGCCCAGAATTACTGTTTTTTGCCTATTTCAGTGTTTCAAAGAAACAAAATATCAAAAGGAGTCCAAGCAGAAAAATCCTTTTTGGAACGTGATTTTCTTCTCGGATAAGACCCAGGAGACTTGGACCCTACTCCAAGAAGTACTGGAGGCGGTCACGAGGGTAGGGAGCGCCCCCCCTACAGGGCGCGCCCCCCTGCCTCGTGGGCCCCTCGGTGCTCCACCGACGTACTCCTTCATCCTATATATACCCACGTACCGCTAAACGATCAGAACAGGAGCCAAAAACCTAATTCCACCGCCGCAACTTTCTGTATCCACGAGATCCCATCTTGGGGTCTGTTCCAGAGCTCCGTCGGAGAGGGCCGTCATCACGGAGGGCTTCTACATCATCATAGCCCCTCCGATCAAGTGTGAGTAGTTTACTTCAGACCTTCGGGTCCATAGTTAGTAGCTAGATGGCTTCTTCTCTCTTTTTGGATCTCAATACAATGTTCTCCCTCTCTTTTGTGGAGATCTATTCGATGTAATCTTCTTCTTTTGTGGTGTGTTTGTTGAGACCGATGAATTGTGGGTTTATGATCAAGTCTATCTATGAACAATATTTGAATCTTCTCTGAATTCTTTTATGTATGATTGGTTATCTTTGCAAGTCTCTTCGAATTATCCATTTGGTTTGGCCAACTAGATTGGTAGTTCTTGCCATGGGAGAAGTGCTTAGCTTTGGGTTCGATCTTGCGGTGTTCTTTCCCAGTGACAGAAGGGGCAGCAAGACACGTATTGTATCGTTGCCATCGAGGATAACAAGATGGGGTTTATTTCATATTGCATGAATTTATCTCTCTACATCATGCCATCTTGCTTAAAGCGTTACTCTGTTTTTAACTTAATACTCTAGATGCATGCTGGATAGCGGTCGATGAGTGGAGTAATAGTAGTAGATGTAGAATCGTTTCGATCTACTTGTCACGGATGTGATGCCTATATACATGATCATGCCTAGATATTCTCATAACTATGCTCAATTCTGTCAATTGCTCAACAGTAATTTGTTCACCCACGGTAGAAAACTTATGCTCTCGAGAGAAGCCACTAGTGAAACCTATGGCCCCCGGGTCTATTCTCATCATATCAATCTCCATCACTTTAATCTTGTTTTGCTTTTACTTTGCCTTTTACTTTTCACTTTGCATCTTTATATCAAAAATACCAAAAATATTATTTATCGGATCTCACTTCCGTAAGTGACCGTGAAGGGATTGACAACCCCTAATCGCGTTGGTTGCGTTGAGCTCTTTGTGTTGTGTAGGTACGAGGGACTTGCGCATGGCCTCCTACTGCATTGATACCTTGGTTCTCAAAAACTGAGGGAAATACTTACGCTACTCTGCTGCATCATCCCTTCCTCTTCGGGGAAAACCAACGCAAGCTCAAGACGTAGCAGTCCGCCCGGTGCCAACCTCATCACCGGCAAATGGGTCTTCAAGCACAAGTACAACGTCGACGGCTCCCTCGAGCGTTACAAGGCCCGTTGGGCTGTGCGAGGTTTTCGCCAGCATGCCGGCATCGACTACGACGAGACCTTCTCACCGGTCGTCAAGCCCGCTAACATCCGCACCGTGCTCACCCTGGCTGCCTCGCGTGGCTGGCAGGTCCATCAGCTTGACGTATCCAATGCATTCCTCCATGGTACGCTGGATGAGGAGGTCTTCTGCCTTTAGCCTGCTGGCTTCGTCGACACCGACCGCCCAAACCACGTATGTCGCCTCTCCAAGTCCCTCTACGGCTTGAAGCAAGCGCTGCGCGCGTGGTTTCTTCAATTTGCTGGCTTCCTCAAGACTATCGGCTTCGTCGCCACGCGGTCCGACTCTTCGCTCTTCGTTTGTCGCCACGGCTGCGACACTGCGCTCCTCCTTCTCTATGTCGACGACATCGTGCTCACCGCATCATCTGCCGCCGCTCTTCGCCATGTCGTCACCCAGCTCACCGCTGAATTTGCCATGAAGGATCTCGGGGCTCTTCACTTCTTCCTCGGCATCTGCGTCACGTGCTCGCCAGTCGGCTTCTTCCTCTGTCAGCAGCAGTATGCTGCCGATATCCTGGACCGCGCTGGCATGGACACATGTCGGCCCTCACCCACGCCGATCGACATGAAGAGCAAGCTGCCCACCGCCGATGGGCCTCGCGTCGCTGACCCCTCCGCCTACCGCAGCATCGCCGGTGCCCTGCAGTACCTGACGATCACACGCCCCGAGCTCGCCTATGCCGTCCAACAGATCTGCTTGCATATGCATGATCCTCGGGAGTGCCATCTCGGGTTGATCAAGCGTGTGTTGAGGTACGTGCGCAGCACGCCGGCGCTCGGGCTCCATCTCCGCGCCTCACACACTCTGGACCTGCGCGCGTTCACGGACGCGGACTGGGCGGGCTGCCCAGACACCCACCGCTCTACCTCCGGCTTCTGCATCTACCTCGGTGACGCGCTCGTCTCCTGGTCGTCCAAACGCCGGGCCGTCGTCTCCCGCTCCAGTGCAGAGGCCGAATACCGCGGCGTCGCCATCGCCATCGCTGAATGTATCTGGCTCCGGCAGCTGCTCGGCGAGCTCTTCTGCCCCATCGACAAGGCCATGCTCGTCTATTGCGACAATGTGTCGGTCGTGTACATGTCTGCCAATCCAGTCCATCACCGCCGCACGAAGCACGTTGAGTTGGACATCCTCTTCGTCCGTGAACGGGTGGCGCTCGGCGAGTTCCGTGTTCTCCACATCCCCACTCGCCAACAGCTCACCGATATCATGACCAAAGGCCTGTCGACGGAAGTTTTCTCTGAATTCCGGTCCAGTCTTTGCATGGCTG
>NC_041390.1:37012917-37077517 GCF_002162155.2 Triticum dicoccoides | reverse complement strand
AGACTAGGTAGTTATATACCGTATGCACCTTGTATAGTTTACCATACGGTATAGTACGGATCGTGCATCACTTGTATAGCTAGTGGTGCACGTCCTGAGGTAGTGGCATACCCACGATCTTGGCTCGGCTGAGGACAGCAACCTGTACTTCAACCCAGCCTCTGAGCATAATTGAAGTGTGTTGAATCCCATTCCTTCTCCTCTCCTCAACAAGCATCAACATGGATCTTTGAGTAACTGGGTGGAGGAGCTTTTGGTCGGGTAGTTCGACTTGCCTGCCGATTCGGGCACTGCGAATTTTCTTTGGCATAAGTTCAAGCTCTAGGATTAACCTGGTAACGAATTGGTGTGTGGCTGGAGGGCTTTGGAACAACTCCTCATGGATTGCTTTCCTTCTGGCTCACTATATTGCCCACAGTGTTACAACTAGCTTAACAAATGCCGCATGCAATAACGTGTCTATCATCAAAAAGATCCATTACTTGGCACTCGGTTCGGTAGTCTCGCAAAGATGTTCTGCGAGTTCTCCATCCAACAAGGCCCACAAACATCTTGCCATTGAGCACGCAAGTAGTGAATGACGCCAAGAGTTTTCGGCTCCACACAGGCCACCCAAACTTGATGATGACATATTCCTAATCTCTCTAATGTCCTCTATTGGGAGAGAGTGTTTAGCGAGACGCCATAAGACCATCCGAATCTTTCCAGGAATCGGAGTGTTCCATAGAAGTTTCCAAGACTCTTCATCATATTATGTACTAGAAGAATATGTTTTGCCATCAGTCCAGGCTCCCCTTCTTAATTCATTTTGTACCATCATATGATATGCTGATCTTACCGAGTAGGCTCCACTTCTTAAAATTCCATGCCCAGGAGTCCACCATATCAGAAGTACAGAGTAGGATACTCAAGATACATGGTATATCAATCGGGAGGCAGACCTCCTCCAACATTGCCATATTCCATGTGGTCGAAGTTTGATCTATGAGTTCGGATACTTTCTCAAAATTGTTGTTGACACGCCTCCCATAAGGCCTCGTCATAACATCTGTAGGTATCCAAGCATCTACCCATATGTTAGTTGATTCTCCGCCGCCAATCCGCCTAATGAGACCCAACTTTAATATGTCACGGCCTCCAATGATAGCTCGCCATATTTGGCTAGGATGGCTCCTAGGATCGGCACTCAGGATGGTTCCATTCGGAAAGTAAACCCCTTTCAAGATTCTAGCACTTAGAGATTGAGGATTTCGTAAGTTCTCCATGCCTGCTTAGCTAGTAAGGCCAAGTTAAACAACCCAAAATCTTTAAAGCCCAATCCTCCCATACTCTTGGGTTGGGTCATGGCTTCACAAGAAACCCAATTAGGTTTTTGTCTTCCATCCTTACTTCCCCACCAAAACTTCCTTATCAACATTTTAAAATGTTCGCACAAACCTCACGGAAGCTTCAAACATGACATAGAATACACAGGTGCTGCTAGGCAACCGCCTTTACCAAGACCACTTCACCTGCCAATGTCATAGTTTGTTCAATTCACCCTTGCACTTTACTCCATAGGTAGTCCTTAAGGTACTGCTACTTGTGAGCTGCGTTGGGATTTTCTCCGAAGAGGAAGATGAAGCAATACAGTAGCAGATAGTATTTCCATCAATGAGAACCAGGGTTATCGAATCAATAGGAGAACCATGCAAATTCCTAGTGAACATTATCTACACACACAAGAGCAAATACTTGCACCCAATGCGGGCAAGACGGTTGTCTGTCAATCCCCTTGAACTCGTTACTTGCAAGGATCAAATCTGATAACGACAGATAAGTAAACTGCAAAGTAAAATAAAAAGAGTAAAACTAGGTTTTTTTGCAATATGATTTAAGTAGACTCGGGGGCCATAGTTTACACTAGAGGCTTCTCTCTTAGAAAAATAGTATATGGTGGGTAGACAAATTACAATTGGGCAATTAATAGAAAAGCTCATAGTTATGATGATATTTATGGCAATGATCATATATAGGCATTGCGTCCATGACAAGTAGGCTGAAACGATTCTACATCTACTACTTTCACTCCACCATTCGACCGTTGTCCAGCATGCATCTATTGTATTAAGTTCATGATAAATAGAGTAACGCTTTAAGCAAGATGACATAATGTAGATAGAATAAAACCAAGCAATATGATTAAATCCATTGTTTTACCCTTAGTGGCAACAATACAAATACGTGCCTCGATACCCCTACTCACTGGCAAGGACACCGCAAGATTGAACCCACTATAAAGCACCTCTCCCATCGACGACAAATCAGCCTAGTTGGCCAAACCAAATGGATAGATCAGAGAGAAATATAAAGATATAATAATCATCCATAATAAAGTTCAGAAAAGACTCAATTACTTTTAATGAATATTACAATCATAAACCCACAATTCATCGGATCCCAACAAACACACCGCAAGAAGATTACGTCGGATCGATCTCCGAAAAGAACATTGTAATTGAAAATCAAAGAGAGAGAAGAAACCATCTAGCTAATCACCATGCACCCGTAGGTATCTACTCACACATCATTAGTGGTGCAGAAAAGTTGATATAAAAGCCCTCCGTGAATGATTCCCCCTCCGGCAGAGTATCAAAAAATGCCTTCAGATGGGATCGCGGAAGAACAGAGACTTGCGGCGGTGAAAAAATTGTTTCGGAC
Source organism: Triticum dicoccoides (assembly GCF_002162155.2). Classification (NCBI taxonomy): domain Eukaryota; kingdom Viridiplantae; phylum Streptophyta; class Magnoliopsida; order Poales; family Poaceae; genus Triticum; species Triticum dicoccoides. Next base: position 37,074,817 of record NC_041390.1, on the reverse strand, counting down.
GGCTCTATTTTGGTTTTGGGATTTATCTAATTTATAGGCTTGTAATTAAGTCAAATGGAGCTACGTGGGACCCACAAGCTCAGATGGTGCCCCCCCTTGGGGCGCGTCGTGTGAGCTTGTGGCTCTCCCGTAGATCTTCTGGCCTCCTCCCGAAGCTTCTAGGGTCCCATCTGGTCCAAAACAAATCACCGTAAAGTTTCATCGTATGTGGACTTCGTTTGGTATTGATTTTCTAAAAAAACTAAAAACATGCAGAAGATAGGAACTGGCACTGGGAACTGAATTAATAGGTTAGTTCCTAAAACTGATATAAAATTTCATATAAAGCATCCAAGATTGATAATATAATAGCATGAAACAATCAAAAATTATAGATACATTGGAGACATATCAGGTACTTAAAGGAACCGTTCTTTGATGACCCCACATGATGGAAGTGAAGGAAATATGCCCTAGAGGTAATAATAAAGTTGTTATTTTATATTTCCTTATTCATGATAAAAGATTATTATTTATGCTATAATTGTATTGATTGGAAACTTAGATGCATGTGTGGATACATAAACAAATACCGTGTCCCTAGTGAGCCTCTACTAGACTAGCTCGTTGAATAAAGATGGTTAAGGTTTCCTAACCATAGACATGTGTTGTCACTTGATAACAGGATCACATCATTAGGAGAATGATGTGATGGACAAGACCCATCCGTTAGCTTAGCATTTGATCATTCAGTTTATTGTTATTGCTTTCTTAATGTCAAATACATATTCCTTAGACTATGAGATTATGCAACTCCGGGATACCGGAGGAATGCCTTGTGTGCTATCAAACATCACAAACGTAAGTGGGTGATCATAAAGATGCTCTACAGGTATCTCCGAAGGTGTTTGTTGAGTTGGCATAGATCGAGATTAGGATTTGTCACTCCGTGTATGTGAGAGGTATCTCTGGGCCCACTCGGTAATACACATCACAAGAAGCTTGCAAGCAAAGTGACTAAGGAGTTAGTTACGAGATGATGTATTACCGAACAAGTAAAGAGACTTGCCGGTAACGAGATTGAACTAGGTATGAAGATACAACGATCGAATCTCGGGCAAGTGACATACCGACAGACAAAGGGAATTACGTATGTTGTCATAAGGTTCGACCGATAAAGCTCTTCATGGAATATGTAGGAGCCAAAATGGGTGTCCAGGTTCCGCCATTGGTTATTAACCGGAGAGGTGTCTCGATCATGTCTACATAGTTCTCGAACCCGTAGGGTCCGCATGCTTAACGTTCATTGACGATATAGTGTTATATGAGTTATGTGATTTGGTGACCAAATGTTGTTCGAAGTCCCAGATGAGATCATAGACATGATGAGGAGCTCCAGAATGGTCCGGAGGTAAATATTGATATATAAGACGATGATATTCGGACACCGAAAGAGTTTCAGAGTGCACCGGGTAGTCATCGGATCATCGGAAGGGGTTCCGGGCACCCCCGGGAGGATGATGGGCCTATTGGGCCATTAGAGGGGAGCACACCAGCCCACAAGGGGTTGGTGCACTCCCCTATGGCAGCCGGCCTATGGGAGAAAGGCAGGAGGGGGATTCGGCCTCCCCCTTCCTTCCCTCTCCCCACTTTTCTTTCCCTCTCCGGCATATATGGTAAGCGGGGCGGCCAAGGCAGGAGCCCAAGTAGGATTCGGCCCTACTACTTGGGGCGCCTCCTGGCTACTCCCCTCTTCCCCCCACCTATATATATGTGGGAGGGGGGCGCCACACATAACCACGACAATCTCTTACCTATGTGAGGTGTCCCTCTTCATAGTTTTGTCCTTCGGTCATATTTTCGTAATGCTTAGGCGAACCCTGTGGAGATAGCATCACCACCTCTATCACCACGCTGGCGTGCTACCGGAACTCATCCACTACTTTGCCGTCTTGTTGGATCAAGAAGGCGAGGACGTCACCGAGTTGAACGTGTGCTGAACGCGGAGGTGTCATACGTTTGGTACTCGATCGGTTGGATCGCGAAGAAGTTCGACTACATCAACAGCATTACTAAACGCTTCCGCTTACGGTCTACGAGGGTACGTAAAAAAACTCTCCCCTCTAGTTGATATGCATCTCCATAGATAGATCTTGTGTGTGCGTAGAATTTTTTTATTTTCCATGCAACGTTTCCCAACAGGAAGGCTTATATATTTTGCACTCAATGACTCATTTGGAACTTGTAGTACGTTCTTAACTTCCAACCTCACACTTTTTTGGACAGCCCAAACTGAAATAGATCGAAGATTTCTCATTGTTTATGTGTTCTCCAGAAGCCTGACAATACCTATTCAACAACAAGTTTACCTCATTAGCCCCAGTTAGACTAGCTTTAAAAACATGAGGCTATCATCAGTGGATATAATAAATGGTTAGCCGGTGGCGTCAATGGGGCCATCCGAATGCTAGTAAGGTTGGATGACTCATCGATAGATTTTAAGAGGCACGAAGGGCCCCCTGCTACAATCAAGAATAGGTATGAAAAAATTGGGTTCCCTGTCGAATACCATGTGATGGTGTAAACTGTTGTAGCTTCTTCCCATTGAATAAAACTGAGAGCTTAACTGATATTGCTAGACTCAAGACTATATTAACCCACCTCATTGTGAAGCCGAGCTTTATCATTATTGCATGTAAATAGTCCCACTCCACTCTATCATAGGCTTTCATCATATCCAACTTGAGTTCACAAAACCTATTTCTCTTGGCCCTATTTCTTTTCATAAAATGAAGACATTCATAAGCTATGATTATGTTATCCATAATAAGTCTACCTGGAACAAAAGTTGGCTGCTCGTCAGACATGCATGATGTCAAGTAGAACTTGCTTCAATTTGTTTGATATGACTTTGAAAACAATCTTGTATAAAACATTACATAGAGAAATTGGCCTGAGCTGAGACAATAATGTGAGGTTCTTTACCTTTGGTATTAGCACTAAAATAGTCTTATTAATGCTCTTCACTAGCTCAGTTCCATTAATAATTCGAAGTACCACTGTTCTGACAACAGTCCCACAAACATCCCAGTGACGCTGAAAGAAGTGGCTGAGAACCCATCTGGACCTGGTGCTTTTGTTGGGAACATCTGGAACATGGCTACCTTAATCTCCTCCTGAGTGTACTCTGCATTAAGAATATCATTCATCGCCGGAGTAACCTTCCCTGGAACTGTATTTAGAACTTGATCAATATCAGTCACACCTCCAGAGGTGTAGAGCATGCAGCAAAAAATCGTGACCATCTCTTCCATCTCCGTGTTGTCCTCAGTTACACTGACATCCGGTCTTTGGAGAAACTTAATTTGATTTTTCCTGCGGCGCTGGCTCGCCCTCGGATGGAGAAAATAGGTGTTTTTATCACTGTGAGCAAGCCATTCGATGCAAGCACGCTGATCAGGGATGCGGCGGAGCTCAAGGGCGTGGCGGACCTCGAGCACGGGGACGTGGCGGAGCTCAAGGGCGTGGCGGACCTCGAGCACTGGGACGCGGCGGCCAGGACGGGCTCCCGCAGGGGAGCTCGGCGGCGCGGCGGCCGGGACGGGGTCCTACAGCGGAGCTTGGGGGCGCGGCGGCCGGACGGGCTCCTGCGGCGAAGCTCGGGGACGTGGAGGCCGGAATGGGCTTGCGCGGTGGAACTCGAGCACGGGGACGCGGCGTCTGGGACGGGCTGGTGCGGTGGAGCTCAGGAGCGTGGCGGCCAGGACGGGCTCCTACGGCAGAGCTCGGGGCACAGCGGACCTCGAGCACGGGGACGCAACGGCCAGGACGGGCTCCTGCAGTGGACGCAGCCGGCCAAGCTAGGGCGGAAGTTTCACTCCCGCCAACTGCTTCTGTGCGATACAGGAATCCACAAAAACAGGTCTGATTCCCGCATATATAGAGGAAATGGCCCAAACTATGCGGGATCCCACAAAAAAATAGGGGACGGATGATTTTGCTGGATATGTTTTAGGCAATAAAAAACGCACTCGTCCGCTATATTGGTTGTTATTATTTCGAATGACCCGATTTACAAGATCTGCTAGAGATGCTCTAGTCACTTAGGACACATATACAACTTTGCAGTAGGCGAAATTAGTGCCTCTTCGCTGAAAGATCATGGTCATTACCGCTTCTTTCAGATCGGCGGTGTCAGTTTCAAAAATTACACTACCAATTCCAGCTTCCGCGGCAAAACCGAGGGAACACAACCATCGACTGCTGGGGCAGACTTTTCGCATGATATTATTCTAGTTTATATATTGCATAAAACACGATATGCATGGTTCTGTCATCAGTTTGACACGCGAACCTGAAACGAAACCATGCACCTGAAGAAGAACCCCTTGCTCGCGCACAAAATTCACAAGGCCCCACTCCCAACATGCCTCAAAACTGCAGTTCAAACCTGCCCGTTACAGCAAAAGAATGAGTAGTGCACCCGCAAAAAAAAAAATAGAGTAGTGAACAGCAAGGCTAGCTGAGAGGTGACAAAGCGCATAAGCTTGAGTAAGGACATTTCTAACCGATTTCCTAAAAATAGTGGAGGATCATGTAGAGTAACCTTTAGTAGAGTATATTTACTCCACTAAAAATAGATTTCACCGGACCTAGCTGATCCCCTATATATAATGGAGTAAACATAAATTTAACCTAAATTCGACCGAAATATGCATACATTTAAACATAAGTTCAACTTTGTCTTGACAACCAAATTTTAGACATAAATTCGAACTTAAACTACACTAGACTACTTATAATCATAGCCATAGTAGAGGTCGAGCCAATCTTCCCTTGTCATGCCACTGTGCATTGGGTCCGGGCCGGTGCCGTCATCGTTGCAGTTGGGGAAGATGCGCCGCCACTCTTCGGCGTCGAACTTCTTCTTGTCCTGGCCGCTGTCGTCGCCGCCTTGCACCTCGTTGTCGGAGATGACGATGACCTTCCCTCCACACTCCACGAGTATCGCCCGCTCGGCCTCCACGAGCTAGGGGTGCTGGTGGCGGAGGTTCGCCATGTACGCATCGTCGGCGGCTTCCTCCGCGCATGAGGCGCTCCACCTCCCGGTCCTCCCGAGCCATCATCGCACTCACTACACCCGGCTTCGAAGAGACGAGGTGGGTGGGCGCCTTTCCCCACGGGAAGTTGAGGCGTGCCTCTACGCCATGGAACCGGACCTACCACCGGCCGTATTCAAGTGCGGCGAGCTCCGCCGTGTGGAATGACCTGCTCCACTTCCTCGTGTGGGTCTCCCGGTCGGTTATCTCCGCCACCCATGTCCCCCACACTCGATGGTGAACGCCGGGGTATTTCCCTTACGGCTTCTGCGGCGGAGGGAGGTCCGGGTAGTTAGCGAAGCGGGCGGGGGCCGGCGCATCAGCCGCGCGGCTACGGCTCGAGGATGCAAAGCTTGAAAGGTGAACCGCGGGCGTGGTGGCGCGGATCGGCGGTGGGGAGCGCCGGCGATGGGGTCCAGCCATTGGGAGGAGGGGGGCGAGTCGCCAGCGCGGGGATAGGGAGAAGAAGAAGCAAAGGAAGCAGAGAGGAAGAGGAGACGAAGTGAGATTTTTTTACTCGGTCACCGTATGGTGGAGTAAATATAGGGAGGTGTGGCACAGCTGAGGATAATTTATCCTCCACTAACGTCGATTGGGGATCGGCTAGGTGCTGGTTAGAGAAGTAAAACCGGGTTTTTACTCCTCTAACTAGTTATTAAGGATCGGTTAGAAATCCCCTAAGCCCTTATGCTAGCATAAACACATCTTTTATAAGGTCTAAACACATCTCTTATATGCGCATAAGCTTGAGTAAGCCCTCAAGGATGAACTAACTGCAAAATCCTCAGTGCTCCGGCTACCGTGACCATCTCCTACATAACTGCAAATGAGCCACTGTCCTGTTCTCTACTCGAAGAGCAAATTTTCGGAACAAGCTGAGAGCTTGCTTAAAATAAATTGAAACAACATTTTCATGCATGCTGAGCTAAGAGGCTAAAAATTGGCTCTGACAACGCCATATTCCAATTACATCTGACATGGTTATACTACAACTATATCAAAGGTTCAAAATTTCTTTGGGCTAGACCTACATAAAAGTCAAGGCATCTTATAGGGGAAGCTACCACGGCGAGCAGTAATAACCATGCATCAAGCAGGTCACGAATAGAACCATGCATCAAGCAGGTCACGAATAGAACATACTAGGCACAACCCACGTAGGTTGCATCATACTGGCACGGCCTCTGCAGATAAAGATTGTTGGAGTAGAGGCATTTCCCTGCAGTGGCTTGTCCAGCTCAAAATTGATCCAATTATTAGAATCATGGAAATAGAAGTATATAAAATTGCTCCTCCCTCCCCATCTCTCTGGGTTCATGCAACACAATGGCTGGCTTCTGTCGTCTGTGCTGATGAAGATTGCCCAATTTTCTAGCTTTTCCACCTTCACCCACTTTGCAGGTTCACTCGTTAGGTCGAGGCGGAAAGCTTCAAACGTATCCCCTGTTGATGGAAAAGATCGATGACAACCAACCAGGAGAAGCATATCGCCGCACGCAACAAGCCATGGGTGGGGAAGATGCCATTTGTTGTGCATGCTTTCACCAGGATCAACTGTTATTTTCTGTATTCGGATCCGTGGTACCAAGTTCATGATAATGAGCCTGCAGTCATTATCCATGCCAAATATTTGTCCTTTGAAAACCATGACCTTCTCGATCGTTCCATTGTGAAGAGAACGTCTCAACCAAGATTTACTACCAACACGCCAAAAGAAATAGTGGCGTCCTTTGGTGACCATGAGATATGAGTTGGGTGACGCCAGAGGAGCCGTGAGGGAAGCATGGTCCAGGAAAGTGTTTTCATCGACTGGTAGTTTCGGAGTTGAGAAACTAACACCAGTAAAGACATCAATAACAAGACATGATTGATTTTGGTTAAACAAGATGAGATGGCCATAGGAAACACCCCCGAAATAAGAACTATCTAGAGGACTTTGTGGGGATTTGCTCTCACCAAAATGAGAAAACCAGGGAATCTGACAACGCATGTAGGTACCTTGGTTGGCTAAATCAGTGACATGGCATGAATGTTTAGGCACGAGGCTGTTGCTAAATGGGCGAGGACGAGGAGGGCACTCATGAACATCAGGTTGGAGGAGGAGAGGTGGCAACATTTGCAAGAGCGTGTGTTTGGATGGATAGGAGGAGAAGGCAGCACGCCAAGAGGAGCAGGCGGCAGCGAAAGCAAGAAGGTCAAGGAAGGATCCCAATCGAGGAACAATGGAATGAAGCAGGTCATCCGGGAGGTCTGGCCAACCTTGAAGAGTGGACATAGCTGAGAGCCTCAGACGGGACAGACCCAAACACAGCAGACCTTGGAGTTACCCGCGACTGCAGCTTCTCTGAAAGAAATTTTGAATCAAAAGAAAAAACATTAGAAGAATGACGTGAACATTTGAAAAGGCAACAGGTAGAGAAGCGATAACATATATGCGCTTCGACATGAAAAACAACAGTGACACAGTAACACAGCAAGAGATTGGGTTCGCATGCTGCTGACAATAACATCGAAAATCAAATGGAGTAAATATTTATAACATTGCCTCAGTCTGTCATGTCCCTAAGCTACCATTGATTACTTGAAGGCAATGGAGAACACATCCATCTGTATATATAGACCAAAGAGAACAGCTATACAGTTCTATCTGTATCTGATAGAGGTAGTCTTAGTCATAGAGGATCAATGGATCCCATGATTCCCAATTTACCATCGATCCAATATCTAGGACCCATAGCAGTATGTTCAAAATTCTTTCTTACAGAAAATAAATCAAGTGGGAGTCTAAATATCTAATCTAGCCCTATCGAAGTGGCGACGCGATCTGGAACTCTTTCTCGCAGCAATTAATGGTGGCAAGACGTATGGACTGTACTACAAAGTAGAGAACAGCTGCGGCTCTATCTCTAATAATAACAAAGTTCAGCCAGCGTATCAATCGATCTGGACGATGAAACGTTGACGCAAGCAAAAAATTCTAATGGAACAAAAATCAAGTGGGAATCAAGAAACAAACAAGGGGAAAGCTAGCATGCCTTGTAGAGAAGGCGTGCGTTGGAGACGACGGCGACGGCGATGCGGTCGGCGGCGGTGCTTCGCATGCGTCCTTCTCCGGCGGCAGCTTGAAAACGAGGCGGAGCGACGGCGGAACGGGTGTGGTGGGGGGTTGGCGCTGTTGGTTGGACTGGGCTGAAGCCTCGGCATACAAGCGGGCCAAGCATATACTAATATTCTTGGACTTTGTTTTCTGTTTTTTTTTCCTAAAATATTAGAAATTGCATTTTTCACTTTCACTTTCTTTTTTCCGAACAGAGCCAAATAGAGCGGCCGTGTGTTTTCCTGTTTCCAGTTTTCAGTTTCTTAGCTTCAAAAAAAAGTTTTCACTTTCTCTGTTTATTTGTCTCAAAAAAAAAACTTTCTCTGTTTATTTGCCTAAACCAAATCTTCTCTGTTTATTATTTTTCCTTTTACACTTTAGTCCTTAAACATTTCAGGTTTTATAATGTATCTTTTCTTTTGTTCCCCCGGTCTGTCTTCCTCCCCTCCCCCCTCGCACCATCACCGTCTGTCTTGTTTCATCCGGCGCCGCCCCTCGTGTCGGTCCTGGCTTCATGTCCGGATGTTGTTTCTCCACCTCCTCTCCTCCGTCGATCGTCTTATCCTTTGCTCTGCGGCTATTGTGTTTTATGTCGGTTAGCATCGACTGTCCTCTTTGTTGTTCAATGTTTTCAGTTTCTTTTCCCCGTCATATTTCTGAGTGATGGAGTTTTATGGGATAATTACGGGTGGAGGCTCCAAGTACTACTAAAACAACAGCTTTCAACTCGTTTATACAATATATTTATTGAATAAATTCTTAGTAAATCTATCATTATACAACATATTTATTGAAGCAACATATTGCTTTGCAGCTATGTCTTGACCTTCTTGCTGCATGGCAACTAGCCCTTGTCCCCTTGGTTATGTTTGTCCAGGTCAGTTCACTATTATCTAGGATTTCTTTCATAAAACTTTATTTACTCCTAAGGACGTCACCTGTGGAATACCGAGAAAATTTAGTGCACGAACGCGGTAAAACTCCTCAAAGCCTAACATGTAGGCACAACATAACTATCAAAATTATCACATAAATTGGACTAATCAACTCCCCCAAGATAAAAGGTTTGCTCGTCCCGAGCAAATGCCGCAGCTTGTAAGAAAGAGGTCATCTTTATTATGAACTGCGGATAATCGAAATGAACGACTCCAATACATAATTCCAGAATTTGCCTCGTATGAGCTATCTTGTTGTGCACTATCATATTTCCATCCTAATTAGACAAGCATGAAGGTTTCCACACCTTACTATCAATCAGTAAAGAGACGTGTTCCAACTCTATGTGATAATTCACCCTGTCTTTCAGACGAATAATTGAGATGCTTTATTTCTTAAGAGGTAGTAGAACCATATCCAAAACAATGTTAGTTTCACTTTAATCCGGCCTATCCTTGACTGGATCAAAATCTATGTCTTTTTCTTTGCGGGGAAGTGAAAAGGTCCATTTGTTAAGAGAACTCTTGAAAGGGTTGAATTCAAATGTTAGCCAGCTCATGGAGGCCTTGGGCACACATCATCAGAGAGGAGAAAACTATGTCCCTGTAGCAAAATAGCAACTTTTTTTTAGGGGAAGCAAAATAGCAGCTAAGAAATTACTAGGACAAGATGAATGTAAGATTTTGTTTCCCTCTCTCTCACGTCACTACTCTACAAGTTAGCCGGCTTTTATGTTGAGCAATGTGCAACTCTATACCCATTTGATTTAACTGAACTAAAAAATTCGCCATCACCAGAGTTTTAGAACATACAGTATGAGTATGACTGATGACAAAAACAGATAAGTTCAGAGAACGTTTCTGCGTAACCAACTACGGTATTGCAGAATAACGGGAGGATCGCTCCCGGCTCCATTTTCATCATGAAGCCATCAGGCGCCAAGTACAGCATTCCAACGCCAAAAGTAGTGCTGAAAGTAGCACAGAACAGAACCATGATGCATCAAAGCATCAGAGATAAAACATCTACAGGATCTAAACAGCAGCACCTCTTAAGAAGGAGACAGTTGGACCGCCACCCCCTTCCACCTCGTTGACATACGGCTGCAAAGGAGCTAGCTTTGGCAACAGAGCGCACAACGAAATACAGCAGAAACAGAACAAAGGGGGCTGAATCGCCTGTCTATTTCGATCTCTGCGTGCTGCATGGTTTGAAGATCCAAACGAAAATTACCAGAATTAACTTTCTCTGCTGAGAAAATTTTAGGTGGCATAACAAGTTGATGGTGACGATTCAACTAGAAAGAACCATCAATCAATCCCATTTGCGTTCATACTCATCGCCTTCCACTGTGGAACTGACTACAGAGACCGGTAGAACAACGCACGCACTCTGACGAACTGACTGCATTCAGATCCATCGCCATCCACTAACTACACAGACCGATGGACCAACAACGCACGCACTCTGAATTCAGAAACGAAACCATAGCACGAGAACATGGAGATTGGAGCAGCGGGCGCAGGTCAGCCGCCGAATCCGTAGAGGGTGCGGCCCTGTCGCTTGAGCGCGTAGACGACGTCCATGGCGGTGACGGTCTTGCGGCGGGCGTGCTCGGTGTAGGTGACGGCGTCGCGGATGACGTTCTCCAGGAAGATCTTGAGCACGCCCCGGGTCTCCTCGTAGATGAGCCCCGAGATGCGCTTCACGCCGCCCCTGCGAGCCAGACGCCGGATGGCGGGCTTGGTGATGCCCTGGATGTTGTCGCGGAGCACCTTCCGGTGGCGCTTGGCGCCGCCCTTGCCGAGGCCCTTCCCTCCCTTGCCGCGGCCGGACATCTTGGCTTCTGTGTGTGTGTGTGTGTTGCGGCGGTGTGGTGGCGAGGTGAGCTGGATGGAGCTCGGGCGTGCGGGATTTATAGATGCGAGGTTTCCGACGATGAGAAGGGCACGATCCGCGTGATGCGTGGTGCGGGCCGTCAGATGAGTGATGGATGGCTGTGGGTGGGGGAGGAGGGGTGGCGCGGATCGGTGACGCGGCGGTCAGCGGGGGCGTGGGCGGGAGGAGGTGTGCTTTCTCAGGATGGTCGGGGTGGACTTGTGTGCATTTTGGGCCTTGGGAGCACATTCGAGCTCGTTCATGTGTTTTGGCCCAGGTAGCTCGGGAACAGTTCTATGAGTGAGCAGGCTCATGTAAAGACTATTTATTGTCTCAAAAAAAGTAAAGAAAATTACAACAGTTTTCGTGAAGCACCCGGATTTTTTTTGTTTATTATTTTCCACTCGGGTTTTATCTAGTTTGTTTTTACATTTTCATAAATAATGTTTATGAAATTTTCAAAGTTTGCTTTTTCAAAATTTATGAACTTTTTTAAAAAAACATCACCTTTTTTGAAATTCTGAACATAATTTGTAAATGATTTAAATTCACTTTCGGAATTTATAAATATTTTTAAAATTCATGAACTTTTATATTTCAACAACTAACACAAAATGTGATATCTACTTTTTCCATGGGAGAGCATACAGCAGAGGAACGAGCAAAAAAAAGAACAAGTCGATCGAGTGATTTGAGTGTCGGTCGAGCGTGTGCTATAGAAGTATCTTCGCCTTAAGCGCTAAATAGGAGCTCCCAAGTTTTGGTGTCAACAAAGACAAACTTGAGAGTGGTTCCCAGGGTTCTCCACAAGGCCCAACTGAAAGCAAGGCCCCTTTGTTTGGGCTACAAATTCTTGAGAATGTGAATTCTTGGAAATGAGTTGTGGCTGTAGATTTTCAGGGATCAAATGGGGGGTGTCAAAAAGCAGGTTGGTGTTGTTTACTTAGTTATTCGGGTTGTAGGAGTTGTTTGGGTTGTGAAGTGTTAATGACTTGCTTGAATGGTGAGTATGATTTTATATGTTGATTAAGTGCAAATTAGTTGTTTCAACTTGATAAAGTGATAATGTTGGTATGATCGTTAGTGCGAGCACGTTTGCCCGTACCATGCGTCGTCTTCTCCTCTAGAGGCGCCCCGACGCCTCCCGTTGACTTGTCTTGTTCACCACACTTCATGTTTTTGTTCTATGTGATGATATTGTTTCAACAACAAAATGAACTCTCTAAGGAGTAAGGAGTATCCAAATTGAATATAACTAGCTAATTGTTCGTGTGTTACAATGGGGGCATATATATTGTAGTGGTTCAACAGCAATCATGTGTGACATAGATCTTACACTCGTCATATTCTAGATTTTGGTAAGTTTTGATTTGATTTGAGTATTTGTAGGGTAGACAAGATAAGTTTTATTTGGCTGAAGTTTTTGATAATATTTGATTTAATTTTTGTATTGATAGGGGAATGCAAGTTTTTTTAAATTTCGTTAATGTTTTGATAAGATTTGATTTGTGGGTATGTGAGACTCAAAGAAATGAAACCTTTTATTTTGCTGAGGTTTTTATAAGATTTGATTTGATCGATTGAGTTAATGCACGATGTGGGCAGGGGGTAGAGGGGAGGGGGAGTAGGGCGTACAAACGTACATCCTAACTCGTCTTTAATAGTAGAGATAATTAGTGATATTTTCATAGAATTGTGGGACCCACTAGTAATAGTAATACTAGGGTGCTGCTCTAATTATATTTTTTTGTTAAAAAGGTCCATCAATACCTGGTTTGTGGGGCATGTAATCGGCCCTGCTTCCAGCATCTACCACGTGGCCCGGGCTGTTGTTCCAATATCCCAAGACACACAAGTTTGGTGTGGAAAGCAAGGCATAATAATGATAGTCGACACCATGGGGATGTTCGGGTCTTTCTGGCTGAAGAGATGAAGATGAGCTCCAGTCCACCTCGTCCAAACCCATCTGTCCAAAACGGAAAGAAACTAACGCAAGAAGGTCCTCTCGTGGCTGGACAAAACAGAAACAAACAAATGCAAGGACGCCAAAAACGACAAGTGCAGAGTAAATCGGATGGAGAAATCCTTTGCATGAACGACGAGTAAATGCGTCATCCAAGAGCGGTGGTCAGAGAGGAAAAAAAGGGTGGTCAGAGGGAAGATGAATGACGTGTGAGCGAGGACATGGTAGTGTATAAGGCTGGTCGTAATGGCAAGTATCATATACTAGTATCATGTTGTTGTAAATCAGAGAAATATTCAACAAATCTGGATTAGAAGATGGTAGAAGGAAGAACTAGAATGAGAAAAAAATCTGGAGCGCCTTATCCAGCCTCCTCTTTCTCTGTATTCTATATAGATATGTGCTTTTACATCTTAGCCCCCCAACTGTTACATATTCACACATTTACACAACTCAACACTCCCCCTCAAGATGGGATAAATGCATCATATAACCCCATCTTGCTACAAAGGATAGAAAACATTCTATCTGGTAAGCCCTTAGTCAAGATGTGTGCAAGCTGGTTTGAGGAGCTCGCATATGTCATACAAACAATTCCTTGATCCAACTTCTCTTTAATAAAATGTCGATCAATTTTAACATGCTTTGTTCGATCATGTTGCATAGGATTTTATGCGATACTAAGGGCTGCCTTATTATCACAATATAGCATCAATGGTTTAGTCTGAAATAAACCCAGCTCTGTCAAAAGGATTCGCACCCATAACACTTCACACACTCCATGTGCCATGGATTTAAATTCTGCTTCAGCCGTGGACCGCACTACAACACTTTGGTTTTTGCTGCGCCATGTGACAAGATTACCTCCAACAAATGTACAGTAGCCTGATGTTGACCTTCTATCATCCAAAGAGCCTGCCCAATCTGCATATGTATAACATTCCACCTGCAGATTGCCATGTGATGTATATAGTAGACCTCGACCAGGACATCCCTTAAGATAGCGAATAATTCGGATCACAGCATCCATGTGGCGAGTCCGTGGATCATGCATAAACTGGCTAACAACACTTACAGCAAAAGCAATATCGGGACGAGTGTGTGAGAGATAAATCAGTCGTCCAACAAGCCTTTGATAGCGCTCTCGATCCACAGGGGATCCTGCTTCACTAACTAGGCGATGATTTTGCTCAATGGGAGTGGGAGCTGGACGACATTTGGATAGCCCAGTTTCTAGTAATAAATCTAAAATATACTTTCTTTGGCAGAGATAAATACCTTTTTTGCTCCGAGAGACCTCAATTCCAAGGAAATATCATAATTGTCCAAGATCTTTAACCTCAAACTCCTTCGCTAGCCGCATCTTCAAGTATTCTATTTCCTTAGTATCATCTCCTGTAATGATGATATCATCAACATATACTATCAGTATTGCTAACTTGCTCATATTACGCTTATAGAACAAGGTGTGATCAGCATTACTCTGATGATAGCCCATTTTAAGTAAAGATCTCCTAAAACGATCAAACCAAGCACGAGGCGATTGCTTTAATCCATATAAGGATCGATGCAGCCGCAAAACTTTATCCTTAGTCTGAGCAGTGTCAAAGCCCGGTGGTATATGCATATAAATTTCTTCTTGAAGGTCCCCATGGAGAAAGGCATTTTTCACATCTAGTTGATGAAGATCCCAACTAAGATTAGATGCACATGAGATTAAAGTTCGTACTGAACTCATCTTAGCAACAGGTGCAAAGGTTTCTTCGTAATCAATCCCATATGTTTGTGTGTATCCCTTTGCCACTAGACGTGCCTTATATCGCTCCACCTTGCCATCAGGATTCTGCTTGATCGTATACACCCACTTGCAACCCACTGGCTCCTTGCCATGTGGTAGTTTTACGAGTTCCCATGTGTTATTTTTCTCCAAAGCCTTCATTTCCTCCAGCATTGCTTCCTTCCACTTAGGATGTTTAATAGCATCTCTCCAATCTGTGGGTATAGAGGTAGAGTCCAAAGAAGCAATGAAAGTCTTAAATGAGGGGCTGCAATTTTCATAAGAGATAAATTTAGCAATATCATGTTTATAACCCACACAATCCTTAAGACGTGCTGGTACGTCTCGATGTCTCACAGGTTTTCGTAAGGCGATAGGGCAATCATCTGGTGGAGATTTAGGAGCTGCAATAGGAATTTCAGTACCTTCATCAGTCGTGTCATCAGTATAACCATCAACTAATGGAGAATCAGTAGGGTCCATAGCATGTCCGCTACCTTCCTCTGTTTCCTCACGCGGCACTGAATCAAGAGGCAATGACCTGTAACTTGTAGACAGAGGGTTGTCATGTTGTATAACTTGTTGAGAAGTAGGAGTGTCACATACCTCATGAACAATTGAGCTGCTCCTACCCTCATTAGTACTCGCATTTTCCTCCCCCTTTGTTCCTTGATCTGGTTGAGATATATCTAGCAAAGGAGTCAAAATTGAACCAATACGAACATCCACCTTATCATAATTCTCCCCCTCACGACCAATACTATCAATAGTACTGATGGCTGACGTGTAATAAGGTTCTTTCTCCCGAAAAGTGATGTCCATACTCACAAAAAACCGTTTCTCAGTAGGGCACCAACAACGATAGCCTTTCTGGGTAGAAGAATACCCAACAAAGATGCATCGAACAGCACGGGGATCAAGCTTTCCCACCGAGTTCCTGTAATCATGAACAAAACAAACACAACCAAACACCTTTGGTGGTACAGTAAACGAATTAGTACCACTTAAGCATTCCATTGGTGTTTTATAATTCAAAACCCGTGATGGCATGCGGTTTATTAAGTATCCTGCTGTTTTAATGGCCTCGCCCCAAAGAAATTTAGGTACATTCATTGTGAACATGAGGGACCGAGCAACCTCCAATAAATGTCTATTTTTACGTTCAGCGACTCCATTTTGAGCAGCAGTGTTCACACATGTAGTCTGGTGTATAATGCCATTTGAAGCTAGAAAATAGTCAAACTCCTGATTAACATACTCGGTTCCATTGTCTGAGCGAAATATTTTCACTCTTGCATTATATTGATTGCAAATCAAGGCATAAAAGTCTTTAAATGCAGATAACACATCACACTTTTGTTTGAGCAAATAAAGCCAAGTATATCGGCTAAAGCCATCGATAAAAGTCACAAACCAACGCTCTCCTAATAGAGAGGTTACAACTGAGGGACCCCAAACATCTGAGTGCACAATTTCAAAAGGGGTTTGACTTCTCTCACTACTACTAGGATAAGTAGCCCGTGTATGCTTAGCTAGTTCACATACATCACATACAAGCTTATCCTTGCAGCAGGAAGCAAAAACTGATGGAAACATACGACTTAGGACTTGGAAAGATAAATGCCCTTGTCTACAATGGAGCAACAACAACTCATCTGTGGATGAGGTGGATGAGGTACATGCTGTAGCAAATGCAAGTGGAGCTGCAACATTGTCAAGATAGTACGGGCCATCACGCTCAGTTCCAGTCCCAAGTATTTTTCCTGACTTCAGGTCCTGAAATACACAGAACCGAGGCTCAAACATAGCTCTGCAATTAAGTGACTTTGTGATTGAACTGACAGATAGAAGGTTCATAGGAAAATCGGGAACATGTAAGACAAGACTTAAAGGTAAGGAACGTGTACAACTAATGGTTCCACATCCCATTATGGAAGACGAAGATCCATCAGCTATACGGACCTTATCCTTTCCTGAACGAGGTATGTATGATGAAAAATATTTTTGTGAACCTGTCATATGATTTGTGGCACCCGAATCAATTATCCAGGGCATAAGTAAATGGTTCTCACCTTCTGCACTCTGAGAGCTGGCAGCTTCACTAGATCCTTCAGCAGTAACAGCCATCAATTTTGCCTTGAACTCTTCTAGAGCCTGAGCAGCAATTGCAGGTAACTCTCCTGTGGATGATGCAAGATGAACTCGGTCTTGTTTCTTCTCGAGGCTGTTATCGCTGCCATTGAACCTGTTTATTTTTCTCTGCTGCCATCCTAGAGGATAACCAATCAACTCAAAAACAATCCTTTTTCATATGGCCAGGTCTCTTACAATGATCACACACAACTTTGTTTCTCCGTTTGTGGTCAAACTTAGTAGTATTTGCTTGACCACTTCTAAAACTCATAGAGGATTGTGTGTGAGTAAGTGCAGCACGATTATCACCATGCATCTGTGGCATTGCTTCCTGATTGGCCAAACGAGTCTCTTCTTCAAGAATACTGGCAATAGTTTCATCCAAGGTAGGCCAGTCAGGAGATGCTTGTATCATCTGAGAGCGAAGTTTGAACTCAGGATTCAAACCTTCCAGGAAAACCTGCACCAACAATGGTTCAAACCATTCTCTGAGGAGAGTCAAATCTCTAGGATCATGTGGCTTGAATGGTCTAAAAAACTCTAGATCCCTGTAAAGTTTCTTCAATTCCCCTGCATACTCTGTAACTGATTTCTGGTCTTGTCTAAAGTGCCACATCTCATGTAGTATTCTGCTAACCTGCATTTTGTTTGATTTACCAGAAAACTGTTTTTCAATACTTGTCCAGACTTCAGCAGCAGTTTGAAAACTTTCAACTTGTTCCCGAACAGTTTTTTCCATTGAGCCCAACAGCCAAACCATGACTCGCTTCTGATTCGTCTCCCATTGTTCCTGCATTACCTCTCCTGGCTTTTTCTCATCTTCATTTAGGTACTTATGCAGACCATGCGCTTCCAGAATTAACGACGCATTGCGAGCCCAACTAAAATAGTCACCCGGACCAGTTAATTTTACTGGATTTGGTTCCATAATTTCTCAACACTTGAATCTGCACCCTTGTCCTTGTCTTTGTCTCCCATGATCACTAACTAGCAAGAGAACTCTACGGCAACAGACCACAAATAAGACTCACAGGTCACAAGTTTGTATCAGCCAAACTCACCACTACCAAATCAGCCCAGCAAACGAAGTTGCCCCAGCCACAGAAAAGAGAACTGAATCACAAAGGACTCAAACTGACCGGAATCTCAGCAACTTAAAGTGAGAACAGCACCGCACCGTATCCGTCGTTCTTCTCTGCCGAACCCTCGATCTTGCTTGGCTCCACCAAATCGCAAAGGATCTGAGCGAAGACGAGCCCCAGCCGCCACACGACAGCAACACCTCAACGATGCGGCGTTACGGCAGAGCGAGAGAAGCACTAGGATCGTCTTGCTCTGATACCATGTTATAAATCAGAGAAATATTCAACAAATCTGGATTAGAAGATGGTAGAAGGAATAACTAGAATGGGAAAAAATCTGGAGCGCCTTATCCAGCCTCCTCTTTCTCTGTATTCTATATAGATATGCGCTTTTACATATTCTATATAGACGGCACGCGGGTTTGGGCTGCCTCATATACAAGTCGTTTGTGCAGAGGAGATGAATGTGGTTGAGTGCAAAATATTTTGACGAGCAAACACGGAAATGTTTTGGTCCTTGTGGCCGAAGATAGTTATGTGCACCGCGTCCGACTCCAAGCGTCCAAAAAGGGAAAGAAGCTAACGCCAGAACGTGCTCCTGCCGTGGACGAAGCAGAAAGAGACGAACGCGTAAAATCGGGTGGAGAAATCCTTCGCATTCACGCCGAGTAAATGCGCCGGCGAGCTGTGGCGAGGCAGGCAGCTGATGATGAGCCTGCCTGGCTGGCTATAGCCTGCTGCTTCTACGCGTTCCTCAGCCTCTGCCTGTATATAATTAGCCGGCGGGAGCGCGGCAGCGGGCAAAGGGATCCGTCGTCTACCGCTCTCGCGCCGGCGCCGCCGTAAGGACGGACGATCAATCTGGTCGCCGTCGCGTCCGCTTCAGATCAGACCTCTCCTCGCCCGCCGGCCCCGGTATGATCTATCTATCCCTCTTCATTTCTTTCGTCTCCTTCTCCTCGCCCGCCGGCCCCGGTATGATCTATCTATCCCTCTTCATTTCTTTCGTCTCCTTCTCCTCGCCCGCCGGCCCCGGTATGATCTATCTATCCCTCTTCATTTCTTTCGTCTCCTTCTCCTCGCCCGCCGGCCCCGGTATGATCTATCTATCCCTCTTCATTTCTTTCGTCTCCTTCTCCTCGCCGTGTGGATTTCCCACGATTTTGCCCGGCCGTGCGGTGGTGGTTCGTACGAAAATCGCCCTTGAGAATTCCGGCTTGTCTAGTGTTTTGAGTTTTGACGACCCAATTAATCCTCCTGGAGGATACAGGAGGATCTGTTTTGGATCACTCTAATTAGAATCCCTTATTGCTCTCGTAAAGTCTTCAAAAACCAGATCCGCCACCGCACTAAAGACTAAACCCTTACTTGTTTCAGCATCGAGCTTGGCAGGTTGTGCTACTTGAAGACGAGATCAAGATCAAGATCATGTCGGTGGAACCTGCCGAGGCCGCGGGGGAGACGCTGGCGCGCCACGACTCGCTCTACGGGGACGCCGAGAAGGTCTCCGGCGACACGCGCCACGGCTCCGGGGCCAGCGACCAAAAACTCATCCATCACCTTGTTGACTTGTACACTTAACCAGCTGTGCTGTGCCTGACTGTATGCATGCATGCATGCAGGCAGGCGAGCTGGAGGCAGACGGTGCTGCTGGCGTTCCAGAGCATCGGCGTGGTGTACGGCGACCTCGGCACGTCGCCGCTCTACACCTACTCGGGCACCTTCCCGGACGGCGTCATCAGGCACCCGGACGACCTCCTCGGCGTCCTCTCCCTCATCCTCTACACCCTCATCCTCCTGCCCCTGCTCAAGTACGTCTTCATCGTGCTCTACGCCAACGACAACGGCGACGGGGGCACCTTCGCGCTCTACTCGCTCATCTCGCGCTACGCCAGGATCCGGATGATCCCCAACCAGCAGGCCGAGGACGCGTCCGTGTCCAACTACAGCATCCCGGAGCCGGGCACCTCCAAGACCAAGAGGGCACAGTGGGTGAAGCAGCGGCTCGAGTCCAGCAAGGCCGCCAGGATCGCGCTCTTCACCGTCACCATCCTCGGCACCTCCATGGTCATGGGCGACGGCTCCCTCACGCCCGCAATCTCTGGTACCTACTCTACATACATTCAGCAACTTCAAGTACATTACCCATAGATTAATTGATGGCTGTGCTGCTGCAGTGCTCTCCGCGGTGAGCGGGATCAGGGAGAAGGCGCCCCACTTGACCCAATGTACGAACCTATGTTTTTGTACTACTAACATTTGTCAAGAGCTGTTGGTCAGCGAACTGAACTGAATGTGGTTTGTTGTATGTATGTATGTGAAAACAGTGCAGGTGGTGTGGATCTCGGTGGCCATCCTCTTCATGCTCTTCTCGGTGCAGCGCTTCGGCACGGACAAGGTGGGCTACTCCTTCGCGCCCATCATCCTGGTGTGGTTCGTCCTCATCGCCGGCATCGGGGCGTACAACCTCGCCGCCCACGACGCCACCGTGCTCAGGGCACTCAACCCCATGTACATCGTGGACTACTTCCGGAGGAACGGCAAGCAGGCGTGGCTCTCTCTCGGGGGCGTCGTCCTCTGCACCACAGGCACGTAATTCAACTCCAGTCAGTCAGATGATGCATGCCATTCTTTCTTTCTACTCATCATTTATTTCCCTGCGCAGGCACGGAGGCCATGTTTGCTGACCTTGGCCATTTCAACATCAAGGCCATTCAGGTTCATTATTAGTGCTATTGATCTGTGGTACATTATTAGTTCAGAGAATTTTTCTGAATTTTGCGGCCTGTTGCATGCAGCTGAGCTTCAGCTTCATCATCTTCCCCTCCGTGGCGCTATGCTACATGGGCCAGGCATCCTACCTGCACAAATTCCTGCATGACGTCGCCGACACCTTCTACAAGTCGATCCCGGCGGCGATGTTCTGGCCGACGTTCATCGTGGCCATCCTGGCGGCCATCATCGCGAGCCAGGCCATGCTCTCCGGCGCGTTCGCCATCCTGTCCAAGGCGCTCTCCCTCGGCTGCTTCCCGAGGGTGCAGGTGGTGCACACCTCCAAGAAGTACGCCGGGCAGGTCTACATCCCGGAGGTCAACTTCCTCATCGGCGCCGCCAGCATCGTCGTCACCCTCGCCTTCCAGACCACCACCAACATCGGCAACGCCTACGGGATCTGCGTCGTCATGGTCTTCTCCATCACCACCCACCTCATGACCCTCGTCATGCTGCTCGTCTGGAAGAAGAACGTCGCCTTCATCGCCGCCTTCTACCTCGTCTTCGGGGCCACCGAGATGCTCTACCTGACGTCCATCCTATCCAAGTTCGCCGAGGGTGGCTACCTGCCCTTCTGCTTCTCGCTCGTGCTCATGGCGCTCATGGCCACCTGGCACTACGTCCACGTCTGCCGCTACTGGTACGAGCTCGACCGCATCGTGCCGGCCGCCAAGCTCGCGGCGCTCCTGGGCCGCCCCGACGTGCGCCGGGTGCCCGGCGTCGGCCTGCTCTACTCGGAGCCCGTCCAGGGCGTCCCTCCCGTGTTCCCGCGCCTCGTCGACAAGATGCCGTCCGTGCACGCCGTCTTCGTCTTCATGTCCATCAAGAACCTCCCCATCCCGCGGGTGGCCGCCGCCGAGCGCTTCATCTTCCGGAGGGTCGGCCCCGCCGAGCACCGCATGTTCCGCTGCGTCGCGCGCTACGGCTACACCGACCAGATCGAGGCCGCCGAGGAGTTCTCCGCGTCTCTCCTCGACGGCCTCAAGCTGTTCGTCCACGAGGAGGCCGCCTTCGCCTGCAGCGAGCACCCCGACGACGGTGACGGCGGCGCCGCTCTGCGGGCGGCGCAGGCGGCGGCCGCGGAGGAGAAGCGGTTCATCGACGCGGAGCTGGAGCGCGGCGTGGTGTACCTGACCGGCGAGGCGGACGTGGTGGCCGCGCCGGGGTCGTCGCTGATGAAGAGGGTCGTGGTCAACTACGTCTACACCTTCCTGAGGAAGAACCTCAGCGAGAGCCACAAGGCGCTCGCCATTCCCAAGGATCAGCTGCTCAAGGTCGGGATCACCTACGAGATATAGAACATCAATCAATCCTTGTGCGTTTCTTTTGCAGAACTTGTTGATGACGACGACTTAGTTTTAGCACAAATGGATTAGCGGTGTAAACCTCTGAATTCTGCATGGCTTGGATGATCCTGTACACCACTTGCGGAAACAAAAGTTTGGATTGCCTACATGCTGTTGTGGCATGATCTAATTAGGAAGGGTGAATAGCTCCCGCGCGACATCTTTGACACGAATCGGAAAGAAAACGACGTAGTTGATGAAAATAGCTTGTGTGTGACGTTTTAGATGGCAACAATAGCTCTTATGCGACCAGGCCCTCTTTAACCCCAAAACATAAGAGACAAGGGGTTAGCTCGGGTGTGTTGGGCCCACCAATTTTCCACCTTAGCGCGGAGCCACAACTAATCCACATGCATGCGGGACCCACAGCTTACCCACATCAGTGTAAGCCATTACAAGAGGGTACGGGAGTCAGATCCAGCCCCGAGCCCGTGCCCGTGCCATTGCCCTTGCCTGATCCCCTCCCCTTTCCTTCCCCCACCCCGTTCTTCTTCTTCTCCGGCGACGAAGCACGGCAATGCCGGTCGGCGAGAGATGTCTAGCTCCAGTTCGGCCTCCCGCCCATCATGACCGCAGTATGGTCCATTGCCATTGACAAGATGCCTCGACTGCCCGCGCAAGTAGCCTCTGAAGCGGTTGACCTATGTGAAGGAAGACCATGGGAACCGTGGGTGCGATTTCGTCAAGTGCGATAGCAGGCACAGTCAAAGCAGGTTATATCTGAGTACTCCTCCGTCATTTGTATGCTCTGATTTCTTTCTTTTATTTCCGTTGAATTTGGGATCTAGGATTCAAGTGTCGCCGTTTTCAGGTCCTGAAGAAATGTGGCCATTTCGAGTGGCTCGATGCGTACATTGAGAGGTTATAATTGGATGGATTAATTGTCGCAAACCAGGAGCTTAATTCGGGGCCGCTTGCCGTGGAGCCCCGAATGGCTTAATTGGCACAAACCCGAGGCTATAGTGCACTCGGGGTGCTACATCACCCTTGAGAACTTTTTTGTTGGTTTTTTTTTCTTAAAGTCCACCAACTGGGTGCATTTCTCACTCAGATTTCTTTACTTTTCACTAGACGTCTAACTAAATGTGCTCGGTACCTAACATCCACTCTTCGTCTCTAACTGATCGCAACCCGATAGTCTAGTTGGCAAGAGCAAATGCTAATGGTCTATCGACTCACGAAAAGGCTAACCCGCAAGGATCAACAAAATTCGAGTTGAAAATAACGATAATGTTGACTACAACCAAAGGATCTTAAGTTTTTATGAGCATTTTTTACTCAGCATTCCAAGTGTGAATTTTACAAAGTTTAGCTTCTCCGCTGCTTGTTTTTTTCTTCCACAAATACTTCCAGGTCAAGGAAGGAAAGCGGAACCCATGCGAATGGAATGTTTTCAGTTTCTTCTCTGCTTGTTTTTTCTTCCACAAATACTTTCAGGTCGACAAAGGAAGGCAAAGGAAGTGTGATTGGAATGTTTACCACCCGCAATGACAAACATTTTTTCCCATTCAGCAGCTCCGAGCTTTTTCTATCTTCACCCCATCCTTTTTTTCCAAAGGGTGATGTTCTCCATCTCCAGCCCGAATTCATCTACCGTGTCCGTTGCACGAAGACAAGACTGATGGAATCGGTTCATGAGATGACCTAAGGCGCACCGGCTGCTTTACTCGGGGCAGACATGTGTACCACAAACAATTCACTAATAATCTCCGAACCTTCAGTTATACTACTATAATTACCCAACACATGTTCTAGAACAATAAGGGAGACCCTCCATCAGGCTCGGGGGCTATGCCCACTGGGTGCGCTGATCGTGCTCTCACCGTCAAACGGATCGACATGGCACATCATGACCCACACAAGCACATTTACTAGGCGGTTCGTGTCGTGCCAGCCCATGTGCCTCACTCCTCGGCCTAGGCATGACACATTTAGCAAACCGGTCGTCGCGCAACACGTTTGGGCCACATGCTTTTTCGGCTTGTTGGGCTATTTTTGGGCCATTTTGCTATTGGGCTGTTTTTTGGGTCATATATATGAAAAATCAAACATAAACAGTTCATGTGCCCAGCCTCACGGCCCAAGCACGACCCTGGCGGTTTAGCCCCTGCCGTGCTAGCGTGCGACCGGGCCGGCATGGATGGCACGAGCCAGATAGCTAGGTCTGCCCGCCTCCCCATTTCAAGGGAGATATAGCGCTGATATGGAGGAGAGCCGAGGGAGAGAGGGAGAGACCGGGGAAGCTCGGTGAAGAGAGGGAGACGAGGTCAATTCAATGGACGAACATCCAAATAGAAACGAAATTGCTGCATAGACATGCTTTTCCGCACGATTTGAGAACGGTACTTCATTCGTGTCCAAATCTCGTGAGTGCACGCTCGCTGTGGCGCTGCGATGTAGTATCGTTTAGGCATTGGCTGTAAGTTTATTGTGCGTATTAGCAGCGCTCAAATAGAAAATGCATTGACACCCACCTCATTCCAACTAGCAATTCTATCTTCAACGAACCAGCAAAATCAGAACTCAAGTCATTTACCAACAACAATAATAATTCAAGCCACTTTTTAAAACATAGGCTGAATTTGGTTTTGAACTCATTTTGAATTCCAAGTAGTATCCTGGACGATGCAAATCGCTGCTCTCTGATTGGTCCATCTGGGCCTCCCACGGATCACTCTCCCTGCCCGGCAATCTCCCCTCAGATCCAACGGCGGGCGCACCGCGTCACGCGGATCGCTCCCCCCCCTCGAGCGAAGCTCCCGTCTCCAATAAAAGCCGCGCCCCTCGCCGCTGTCCCAACCCACCAAACCCAGAGCATTCCAATCCAGCGCCAGCACCACCGCCGCCAGCTCCACACCTCGAGAGGGACGCCTCGTCGCCGGAGAAGCAGCAAGAAGAAGATGGCCGGAAGGAAGGGCGGCGATAGGAAGAAGGCGGTGACCCGCTCCGTGAAGGCCGGGCTCCAGTTCCCCGTGGGCCGCATCGGGCGCTACCTCAAGAAGGGCCGCTACGCGCAGCGCGTCGGCTCCGGCGCCCCAGTCTACCTCGCCGCCGTCCTCGAGTACCTCGCCGCCGAGGTAACCGCATATCTTCGCTCGCCGCCCTCGAGCGTCTGTTCTGCTGCTCCGTTCCTCTTGTGTTGGACAGATGACCGATTCCGTTCTTGGTTGAAATGAATCGCAGGTCCTGGAGCTGGCCGGCAACGCGGCCAAGGACAACAAGAAGACCCGCATCATCCCGCGCCACCTGCTGCTGGCCGTCCGCAACGACCAGGAGCTCGGCAGGCTGCTCGCCGGCGTCACCATCGCCCACGGCGGCGTCATCCCCAACATCAACTCCGTGCTGCTCCCCAAGAAGTCCCCCGCCGCCGCCGAGAAGGAGGCCACCAAGTCGCCCAAGAAGAAGACCGCCGCCAAGTCCCCCAAGAAGAAGACCGCAGCCACCAAGGAGTAGCCGTCCCAGTCCCCATAGCCTAGCCAGTGTTGCTGCTCTGTTCCATTTCTCATGGACAAGATGAGTAGTAGTCGTTTGGTTGGCAGATCTGTATGTAGTGCCTGGTAGTCTCTAGTGACCCTTTCCTCAGATTCGTCGAGCAAAAGGGTGGGCATTGTATCTCTGATTTCTGTGGGAAATACTATACTAAAGATGCATCCATCTGAATCTTAGTAATTCTACTGTTCTACTCCATTTGTCTATGGCTGTCTGCAATTGGTCTTGTGAATGCTTGCCGCCTGCTTTTGCTACTGAGCATTTGCTAGTAGTACTTCTTATTAAGTTCCATTTGTATGAAATTTCTGTCTTCTATCATCTGAAAATTCTCCTTGCTCTTTGCTCTCATTTCAGGCAATCATGTTCCAGTCAAGATGCAGGGAACTGATTCTTTGAAGAAATCACGCCTGACGATTCCTATAATCCTCCACCTCCATGTGAAGCCAAGAAATGCTAGGTTGGACAAGGAATAGTTGAAACCACAAACTGCAAGATGCTTCAGAAGTCTTGCAGATAAACATGGCAAATTATAGCTTGACCTTCGTAGCTCAAAGTATTCTTGAAGGCAATTTAAGCTTTCAAACGTAC
This sequence comes from Triticum dicoccoides, assembly GCF_002162155.2. Lineage (NCBI taxonomy): Eukaryota > Viridiplantae > Streptophyta > Magnoliopsida > Poales > Poaceae > Triticum > Triticum dicoccoides. The sequence continues at coordinate 37,048,678 of NC_041390.1, read as the reverse complement.
GTAGATGCAAACTAAACTAAGCCAGAAACACATGTTATTTTGGATTCACCTAAAGAAAGTAGAAACAGATGCTAGGAGGGCAGATTAAACATAGATGATTAAACGTGCAATAACAGGCATCACTGTTTGCATTCGGTTTGGTTTTCTTTCTTCCTCTTTTTTGTTGTTGCAAAAGGCATTCGGTTTTGTTTCTCTGCATCAACACATGCAGCAGCTTCACAGTTGAGGGATTATTTAGAGCTGGAGATGTATCATTAGAACCTTCTGAACGTAATTCCAGCGAAATAACTCATGTAGAAACAGAACAGAAACTTTATGCATCCTGAGCCACAGACAGCAAATTCTACACAGTTCACATCCTGGGCACTCTGGTAACAACACAATGGGGTGCAATCTTATATTCTCCAAGAGTAATGAGATCCTGACAACTGTGGCACAAATTCAACTCATAATACCCTCACCGCAGCATTCCTATCTTTTCGACGCACAGATTTATATCTAATAGTATGAACCTGTGAGCACGCACGCACACACGCAAAAAAAAAGAAGACAAAAGTTTAAGTAGAGATTAGAAGTTGCAATCTCGACCAGACACAACACGGGACAGAAGACTTTAGCTTGCCTCAAACGCTTGCAAACGAGATAGCTGACAGCGCCAACACAAACGAGCCATCGTGTCTTCATGCCAGTTGACCAATGACTAATACCAGCACCAACACAGCATATAAAATGGAAGAACCTACAGCAAAAAAGCCATTTCTGCATCTGCCACCGGACTGTAATTCCAGACACCTGCAGAGCAATCAATTTCATCAGTCAAGCCAATCTGCACAAGTCATTCATGCAAAATCTATTAAAGTTATATCGCCCAATTTTTGTACGACTCAAACAGTAACCGTCGCTACACTAGTGTTGTGGACTTCTACCAAAATCTCCAAATTTGGATCCTCTCAGCATTAACACAATGCCAGCAATACGAACAAAGAGAAGCAATAGGTGATTTGCAAAATAGTGGCACGCCTAGAAATTCCATCGCCAACGTCAAGTTTTTTGGCTACATTTGATGTTAGTAGAGGCTAAAAGATTAGTGGCTTTAAGAACTCCATAGGAGGCCAATTCCGAAGATCCTAGCTCATCAAATCATTTAAAATATTTTTTGTTATGATGGGCATATGAGGGGCTCATGGAATAGGAAAGGAGAAACATTTGGTTTACCTAGCTAGTTGCTAACAAATCAAACTTAGTTAGATTGATTCAGTCGAAGCATCAATTAAGGGATCATGGATCGTCTTATTAATAGATACACTTCCTTCAATTTATGACATTCTATTTTAATCCGTACAGCATCAAAACAGTACTTTGGCCACCACGTACAATGATAAATGTTAATTAAAAATGCAATTCAAGATTAAAGCAGTATTTATGGTGAATCCAGCCATTTTGATCATGTGTTTAATATGAAGTATTGATCATCGAATATGACCAAATATTGAGAAAATAGGCCGCCCATACATATTCCAGTTAGACAAACATTGCAAGATATGCTGAGAAAATATTTAAGAAAACAGGCTAACACTAGAACAAATATTCTAATAGTCATTATTTCACTACTCCCTCCGTTCGGAATTATTTGTCGCAGAAATGGATGTATCTAGATGTATTTTAGTTCTAGATACATCCATATCCGAGACAAGTAATTCCGAACGGAGGGAGTAGGTACCATAATGACCCCAAATATCAACAGTGTAAAATGTGCAAAAATGGCATAGCTATAAGCCCGTACAATTAAAGAAAGTATAAAGGAAATGAGAGGGAACAGCATACAAATTACACTAGGACTTGATATATCCTTAACCATACAAAATGATCAAATGCAATGTAGAAATGGTAGAAGTAAAACAAAAGAGCATCCATGAAGCACATGAAAGATGATGTATTTAGTTATGCTACCACTAATGTGACATCATTATCATCTATGAGCAGACACAAACATATGCAGAAAAGGGGAAGGGTCCTAAGTCATCAGCCATCAGAGGAGTAGAGGGAGAAGAACCTGCACTAACAGAAGGAACTGGGAGAGTAACAGGGAGGAGCTAGCTGAAAGTGAGGCGGCTGGATGGACAGGGAAGGCAACTGAAAGAGCACATCCAATAGAGAGGGGGCAGAATATCAGCAAATACAAGAGAAGGTAGATGGGTGAAGGCATGAGGAAGAGAATGGAGAGCTGCTAATGAAGGGATGAGGAAGCAGGGTGCCGAGAAAAGACTGTCAAATATGCAGTGTGCCATGAAAGCGTGACAGGTGGCCAGCCACTGGACCATCTCCAAGACTGTCAGACCCTGCCGTTCAGCTTCACTTGCCCCACCGGTCCACTCAAAATAAGTTCTAGCACATCCTTGGACATGCCTGGGATTAGCGGGAAAAAGGCAGTATGGGATCTATTTCGTTCATATTCCTAACAAGTGAGAATCAGTTTCGCTCAGTCACAGCCATTGTCATGCCTGATGCATCCCTTCCTTGTTAACTTAATAAATACACTTCCACTAGTGCAAACATTATATTTTGCTGCAATTAAGAGACTAGACTATACAAATCAATCGTCTAGCAATTTGCAATTTAAATTTCATTATGTTTTAATTTGTCCAAATTATTTGAGATATTTAAAGTTGCCAAGAATAATGTATATTTACAAGGTAATCTAAATTGTGTTTTTCTTCATGGAAGGGTAATTTTGTTTTGTATGGTCGATTTCTCCAGAATTTGAAAAACCATTCTCCAAATATTGTGCCTACCACTGCTTAACTTCGCCCCTCATATTTCGTTCAAGCTCCACCACTGCCAGGTGGGCAACATCTAAGCAAAGTGTTGTAGAGAAAATCTGGGTCCTCTCTTGTAGTACTTGAGGAGTGGCAGTAAAAAGGAAAGCCATACATTTCTGGGTCCTCTCTTGTACTTGAGGAGTGGCAGTAAAAAGGAAAGCCATACATTTTGTTTAAGAAGAGTTCAAGTGCCCCAACCTGCTTGCAGAAGGTAAGCTTACCTGCGTAACCAGTAAATCACAATAGCATATCTAATTGGACAAGAACCTCAGGTGTTGTGCAAAAGAACAGCTTCAGGACCACCAATTCCTCTTTCTGCAAGCATACAAAGTCAAACAACCAAGGACATTCCAACAAAAAGCCAAACAGACATGAGGAGGCATCAAGATACTTAGATAAAACTCACAGCTGTAGTTTGAAAAAAAATCAATTTGGAGACAACGCCAGGGAAAGATAAATGAAACCGGATCTGATTATCGTAAAAATGAAAAATGCACACTAGGACTATTAGCTCCTCAGTAGAGGTGCAAAAAATGGGTATCCTTTAGGGTATTCTCTGACCCTCTTTAGATCAACTAAATGACACAAAATATCACAAATCACATCACTTTTGAAAATCTAGTTCGTCAAGTCGCAATTAAAAAACTGATATAGCACTACTAAATTGATAGCTTAACACGAAAGTGTGTGCACAGTATTACTTCAAACAATTATCAACAATTAACTTGGTTTTATTATACCCATGATGTAAAACATGATATTACCTGTAGTATAAACACTTTCGAATGAGTGATAGTGAGCCATGATTTTGGTTCCCAAGACTTTCTCAGACTGTAGTGACTCAAGCTGTAACATGACAAGGCCATCAATTGTCCAGAAAAGAACCACATTATTGTCCTCAGCAAAACCTAGTATTAATTGGCTCCCATTCAACTCTGGTTCGCATTGAAGTAGCTTGTCAATTTCAATGGTTCTTCCCAACACCCATGAAGCAACACCATCGCAATTGGTCCTTCTCTTCCAGAATTGGGCACTGAAGCCTGATAAAACGAGGAGACCAAATCCACCGCCATCTGCCCGTATCATCGAGAAGTGGACAAATCTGAGGCCATTTACTGGCATAGGTATCACAGCTAGTCTTTGCCGATCCATATCAAATTCAAGGATCCCGCCCGAGCTCCCATCAAGCAACCAGTAAAGAGAACCCCCAACCAGCACAGCAGGCTTGATCGTAGAAACCGCGATGCGAAAATGGGCAGCATCCTCGAATTGAAGCGGTGTTGTGATAAGGTCGCCCCATACACCGGTTTCCGACGAGTAAACACGGGCGACTGCTTGCGTAATTTGTCCCTCACTGCTCCCTACCAAAGCCAGATGGAAGTGTTGGACGTCTCCGGCAGAGCGAAACACCGCGCCGCTGATTGGGGATGTATCCGTGTCGAACCCCGGGGGAACGGCAATGTGGTGCTGGTCGCCGGTGACCGGGTCCCACACAAGGAGCTGGAGACGCTTCCGAAGGTAGATGAGCGCCAGGCCATGGCGGCATCCAAGGGAGAAGAAGCGGTCGACCAAATCTTCGTGCTGCAAGGAGAAGCGCTCGGGCGAGATACGATCCGGGGCCTTGAGGGAAGGCACGAAGAAGAGCCCGTCGTCTACTTGGAAGAAACCGAGGAGGGGAGGGTTGCGGCGGTGGCGGCGGCGGAAGCGGCGGCAGAAGCCTGGATCGGAGACGAGGCCGCGCCAGCGCTTGCAGACGAGGGATGCGCGGGGGAGGGTGGACGGCTGTGGGGGGAGGCGGAGGAGGATCTCGGAGAGGAGGTTGTCGTCCTCCAGCGGCGGCACCGCCGCCGGCGAAGGGCGGCGACGGCGGAGGCTGCTCATCTCGCCCTACGATGTGGGATGTTTTTTTTTCTTTTCAGAAGAATGCGGTGTGGGACGTGGGTTAGGCTCGATGTAGATGCAGTAGACGCGATCGAGCCAGTGAATGTAGGCCGTGAGAGTGACAACGAAGAGCCCAAAACTGGGCTGGACATTGGAAAGCCCACGATGGAGAGGTCGTCTGTTTTTAGGGGAAATTCAAAATGAATGCTTTCTCAAAAAAATAAAATTCAAAATGAATTCATATTTAACACACACGCGCACACACCTATATTCTTTTTTTAACACATATGCATATTTTACGTGAGTTATATTATTAATTTTATGAAATAATACCTTCATTTTTGCGCTACAAAAAAGCGGATCCACAATAGCAAATTGTAGGTCCAATTATCCACATATTTGTTTTCTGTGTAGCCCACAAATAAAAATGTGCATTAAAAATGTTTATATGGTTCACACATATATATGTTTGACGTACAAAATTCCCGATATTATTTTAGATTTCAAAATGTTCTTTACATTTTTTCGGTAACTCGAGCTTCGTTGAGTCGGGTAGTTATTTTGCATTTCTGACACAAACGCGTGTGAGTGTGGACACACACTATTGAAAGGAGGGTAGATGCCACCATAAGTTTCTGGCTGGGCATGGGGGGAGTTTTTTTTAATCCTTTTTAGCATTTTTTTTGAGGATCAATGCTGCCGCAGTTTTATTTAACCAGCATAGCTGGGAATGTCGTCAGCGACTACAGAAAGAACAAAGTCAGGGGGAGACTCCAACCACACCTTACATAACTCATCACCCACACCTACTTTAGCAAACTTATGCGCATCAACATTGGCAGAACGACGAACCCAATCGACGCGAAACTCCATGCGGGAATTGAGCAAAGTTTTAATCTCTTGAATCCACGGACCCACCGCACTCAAACACCTTTCGGGCTGCACCAACATCTGAAGAACAGCCTTGCTATCGAGCTCAAGATGAACACGCTGGATTCCAAGCTCTACAGCAAGCTGTACACCCCGTCGGCAAGCAAGAATTTCAGAAACTTCAGGATCCGCCATGTGAGGGAAGAAGTGACACACCCCAGCCCTGAACACACCATCATGGTCTCGAAGCACCCCTCCTCCACCACCTGAGTTCCTTTGCTTAGAGACGGCCCCGTCCGAATTCACCTTCACCCAGCCCGGCGCCGGCGCCTCCCATTTCTGCACATGGCTAGACTTCGGAGCTTTTGCCTCCATAGCATGAATATTACACCACTCCACCAGGTGTGAGTGGACTCCTTCGACAACCTCATGTGGATGAGCAATCCTCTTGCCATCACGAGCTTCATTGCGGGCAAGCCACAGCCCGCACGTCGCATGAACCATAGCTTGTTTCTCATCTTCAGTTGCACCCGCAAAAAAACTCAGCAGCCAGCTCGAGAGTGCCTTTTGGGAGTCTACAGGAAGCGGTGGTGCTGCCACCGCGACACCCTTCTCTGAAGACAATATCTGCCAAAACTGGGAGGAGTGTCGACAAACCCAAAATCTGTGAAGAACCGTTTCCTCCCTTCCGCAGGCCGCACAAAAAACACCTGGCTTGATCCGGCGTCGATAAAGCTCATGACCCACTACCAGGCCATTCCGGATCATTCTGCAAACATGAATTTTAGCCTTCCCCGGCGCGTTCGTGCTCCACAAGCCAAGATACCCTTTATGGTCCTGAACCAAAGAAGATGAGGCCGGCCGTCCAGTCCTCACCCTCCTCAGAGAAACCGCCAAATGGTATGCCGACCTCACACTGAACACCCCATTCTTGGTGTCGTTCCACGCCAAGTAGTCATCCGCTCCAACACGCCCCACAACTATTTGCTTGATGTCAACAGCATCCGAAGGAGTGAACATGGCCTCAACCTTGTGCATATCCCAACCCGAACCCTCCTCATCCAGCAAGTCAGCCACCTTGGTTATGCCCGACAGATATATCTGACCCAGTGGTCGTAAGGAGCCCTGCCGCGGGATCCAATTATCATGATGGATGTTGATGCCACTGCCATCCCCAACACGCCATATCAAACCTTCTTTCAAGAGGTTTCGGCCATACAGAATACTTCTAAAGGGGAAAGACGCATTAGAGGGACATGTAGCTGACAGGATGGAACATTCCTTGAAATACCTAGCCTTTAGAACCCTTGCCACCAAGCTGTTAGGAGCAGTCAAGATTCGCCATGCTTGTTTCGCCAAGAGAGCTTGGTTGAACATTTCAGGGTCACAGAAACCCATTCCTCCTGCATGCTTCGAGTCACACATCTTCTCCCACGAGACCCAATGCACCTTCTTTTCACCGTTCATCGCACCCCACCAGAATTTAGAAGAAATACAAGTCAGATTCCGGCACGTTTTCTTTGTGAGGTGGAAACAATTCATGGTGAAAGTGGAGGTGGCTTGGAGTCCCGATTTGACTAGGACTTCCCGGGCTTTCTTCGACATGCCTTGTCCCTTCCAGCCCGTGACCTTGCCCTTAGAGCTCTCGGTGACAAATTTGAAAGTACCTTCTTTGGATCTGCCCACTTGAGTAGGCAGCCCAAGATATCTCTCACTTAGGGCTTCGGAAGAAATACCAATCTCACCTTTAAGCTCATCCTTCAGCTCATCCCCACAACCCTTGCCAAAGTAGATGGAGGATTTCTGCATATTCACCTTCTGGCCCGACGCCCTCTCATATTTCAGCAGGATCTCTCTCAAAGTGTGCATGTTCTCCCTCGACCCCTCCAAGAAAACAATGCTATCATCGGCGAAGAGCATATGTGTAACACGGGGGCCAGTGCTCCCAAGAGTAACAACCTTGATCATCCTCTCTCCTTGAGCTCTCCGAAGCATAGCAGAAAAACCCTCCACACAAAATAGGAACAAGTAGGGAGAGAGAGGGTCACCCTACCGAAGGCCCCGAGAGGGAAGGAAAACCCTGGAAAGGCCTCCATTGAGCTTGACATAAAATTTGGCAGATTTTACACACCTCATGATCATCTGAACCCACTGATCAGCAAAGCCAACTTTGTGCAGCATATGCTCCAAAATATTCCACTCAACCCTGTCGTACGCCTTCATCATATCTAGCTTGACCGCACAGAGAGGTTTCTTCCGCTTCCTAGTACGAATCGCATGCACACATTCATAGGCCACAAAGGACATTATCAGTAATAAGCCGGCCCGGCACAAAAGTACTTTGTTCTTCTGAGATAAGTAGCAGCAGCATATTCTTGAGCCTATTTGCCAAGACCTTGGTAGCAATCTTGTATAACACGTTACAAAGGCTTATGGGCCTAAACTGGGAGAGAAGCTCGGGTGAGCTAATCTTAGGAATCATAACAATAACGGTGTCATTAAAGGACTCCGGCGTGGCTGCCCCCGCCAGGAACTCCTTGACCGCCCGACACACGTCATCTTTAACCAGAGCCCAGTGGCGCTGATAGAAAAGGGCCGGAAGGCCGTCGGGGCCCGGAGCCTTAGTCGGCCCCATCTGGAAAAGGGCCATCTGAATCTCATCATCCGTAATTGCTGCAATTAGCCTCTCGTTCATCCCCGCATCCACCACCGTAGCAATATTATCCAGGAGATCATTGGCCCCTTGCGAGCCATCCGACGTGAATAGTCGCTCATAAAAGGAAGCAGCAAGGTCCCACATTTCATCATTGACAGTGCATCTAGTTCCATCCTCCCGTCTTAGGGCTTTTACAGTATTCTTCCTCTTCCTGTGAGTTGCTCGGTTTTGAAAAAACTTTATATTCGAATCCCCAGCTTTGAGCCAATCCACACGCGAGCGTTGTCAATACATGATCTCCCCTTGCTCATATAATTCCCTGAGCTGCATTTCAATGCCCTTTTTAGCATTGGTGAGATTGATTGACTGGATAGTTTTTTTTACTTTATTTCTGGAAGGCTGTAATTTTGACCCTGGCTATCATTTTGCTCTTTTTTAGGCCTTTTTTTACTGTACGGATGGTTAACAAAATCATGATGGTGACATTCAACTCTTGGCATGTGATTATTATTGCACCGCCTTAGTTTGCAGAACAGATTGTGGTTTTAATTTTCCTTTTATGTATAGAAGGATTTTGCGCATGTTTGGGGAGTTTTTGGAGTTTGCAAAAGTGAACTCAAGATAGTTTTTTTTATAGTATAATATTGAGATTTGCAAAAAAAAAAAATTGAAATTGGAGAAGTGGGGTATCGATCCCCATACCTCTTTTTTTACTGTATGGATGGTTAACAAAATCATGATGGTGACATTCAACTCTTGGCATGTGATTATTATTGCACCGCCTTAGTTTGCAGAACAGATTGTGGTTTTAATTTTCCTTTTATGTATAGAAGGATTTTGCGCATGTTTGGGGAGTTTTTGGAGTTTGCAAAAGTGAACTCAAGATAGTTTTTTTTACGGTATAATATTGAGATTTGCGAAAAAAATTTGAAATTGGAGAAGTGGGGTATCGATCCCCATACCTCTCGCATGCTAAGCGAGCGCTCTACCATCTGAGCTACATCCCCTTGTTGACAATATTAAATAGAAAACTTATTAAGCCGAGTACTATCTGTACATACCTGAGTACCTGACCATGAAGCTTTCGGTTTTGTGCCAACCAATGTTTGGAGAGATAGTTACAACAGCGCCCTGCTGTGTGCGAAAATGTATGCTTTTTCTTACAATGTTCTTCTCTAGATATTCATAAACAGGACTGTGAATATGCCTCTGTAATAAATATAAGAGCGTTTAGATCACTAAGCTCTTATATTTATTTACAGCGGGAGTACCATTGAATCATGATGTATGACTAGCAAGGGTGATGTCAATGATGTCCTAATTGAGAGGTTATTATAGTACAATAGGTGTTTAAATTAAACACCGTCTGGATAGCTTAAGGCATGGGCTTTAGACTTAAGACAGGGTGGGTGGTTAAAATATGTTACAAATAAAATACGAGTTACTAGTTTGCAATGCCATTTTAGTGGTATTACGAATTTGGTGATGTCTGCATGAACGTTTGTATGTCTAGCAGTTGTTAGATTATATAGGATTGCATCGATTTTGTTAATCATTTAGACAACATTGGCAGTTATAATAAATATCAAAACTAAAAGATTATCTAGGAGTAATCTACATTTTCTATTCAAGTGTCAACAGTGTTGTTGACAGCAGATGAGCGCACACACCCTTGCCATTACACAAGTCCTAATTTCCGTGGACGGTGTACGCTGCCAGTTCGCCGGCAAGAGATTCAGTCAACTGCTGGTTTCTCTGCTTGGGTCGTTATTTCCATGGACACAAGCCAGGGGAGCTTGCCATTTGGCTGCCCGGTAATCAAAACAAAGGGATTGGAGTTTGGCTAATAAGTCTCCATTCTGAAAAGGCCGGCCAATAGGAAAATGACCTTATTCCCTTCTTTTTTTTGATCTGCTTATTCCCTTCTTTTCTCCAGGGGGGAAAAAGAGTTGACGGGTGCAAAACACGTCCATTTTATTCAAGATGAGTTCATGAGCAGAGTTACTGCATACCGCGCTCTGCTTCAGTGGGCACGAACTGGATCGTTGTATCTTCCTCCAGATTCCAGCGAAATGAAACAGAAGACAAACTTTATGCATCCTGAGCAACAGAGAGATTAAATTCTGCTCCTTCCGTCCCATAATGTAAAACGTTTTTTAACACTAGTGTAGTGTTAGAAAACGTCTTATATTATAGGACGGAGGGAGTACACAGCTCACATCCTGGGCATTCTGGTAACAACACAATGGGGTGCCATCTTATATTCGCCAAGAGTAATGTGATCCTGACAACTGCGTGTGTTGATCATGTGGCACAAATTCAACTCTTATAGCATCACCGCAGCATTGCTATCTTTTCGACATACATATTTATATCTAATGTAGTACTCCCTCTGTTCCATATTACTTGTCGCTGATTTAGTACTCTTATAGCATCACCGCAGCATTGCTATCTTTTCGACATACATATTTATATCTAATGTTGTACTCCCTCTGTATTAAATCAGCAACAAGTAATATGGAATAGAGGGAGTACAAACCCAAGTGCACGCTTGCACACACGAAAAAAAAGAAGACAAAAGCTTGATCAGAGATTAGTAGTTACAATCTCGACCAGACACAACACATGACAGAAGACTTTGGTTTGCCTCAAACGCTTGCAAGCGAGATAACTTGACAGCACCCACACAAACAAGCGAATCGTGTCTTCATGCCAGTTGACTAATGACTAATGCCAGCGCCAACACAGCATATAAAATGGAAGAATGTACAGCAAAAAAGCCACTTCTGCATCTACCACCAGAGTGTAATTCCAGACACCTGCAGATCAATCAATTTCATCAGCCAAACCAATTTGTTTTCATGCAAAAGCTATTAAAGTTATATCGCCCAATTTTTTTACGACTCAAACAGTAAACGTTGCTTCACTAGTATTGTGGACTTCTACCAAAACCTCCAAATTTGGGTCCTCTCAGCATTAATACAATGCTAGCAATACAAACATAGAGAAGCAGTAGGTGATTTGTAGAATAGTGGCTCGCCTAGAAATTCCATTACCACCATCAAGTTTTTGGCTACATTTGAACTTAGTAGAGGCTAAAGATTAGTGATTATAGCAAAACCATTAGAGGCCAATTCTGAAGATCCTAGCTTATCAAATCATTTAAAATATTTTTTGTTATAATGGCATATGGGGGCTTCATGGAGTAGGAAAGGAGAAGCCTGGTTTACCTAGCTAGTTGCTAACAAAACAAATTTAGTTAAATTCATCAAGTAAGGGATCGTTCATCATCTTATTAGTAGATACACTTCCTTCAATCTACAATATATATGTCAATCTATTTTAATCTGTACAACATCAAAACAATACTTTGGCCACCACTTATAATGATAAATAAATGTTAAGTCAAAATGTAATTCAAGATTAAAGCAGCATTTATGGTGAATCCAGCCATTTTGATCATGCATTTAATATGCCGTATTGAACATCTAACATGACCAAATATCGAGAAAATAGGCTGCCCACAAAACATAGCTACCTATGGTTGGATAGGTGGCAGTTACATATTCCAATTAGACAAACATTGCGAGATATGCTGAGAAAATATTTAAGCAAACCGGCTAACACTAGAACAACCGTCCATAAAACTGCAATAACTGCAAGAAAAACGATAAATAGTAGTAACAAGGAGGAGATAACTGACAGCAAGGCAGCTGGATGGACAAGGAAGCAAAGTGAAAGAGCATATCCAATAGAGAGGGGGCAGAATATCAGCAAATAAAAGAGAAGGTTGGTTGGCGAGGGCATGAGGAAGAGAATGGAGAGCTGCTAATAAATGGATGAAGAAGCAGGGTGTCGAGGAAAGATCAAATATGCAGTGTGCCATGAAAGCGTGACAGGTGGCCAGCCACTGGACCATCTCCAAGACTGTCCGACCCTGGCGTTAAGCTTCACTTGCCCCACCAATCCACTCAAAATAAGTTCTAGCACATCCTTGCAAAGATGACTGTCCGGTCTACAGCGTGGGCTTGCCTGGGATTAGCAAGAAAAGGCAGTATGGGATCTACTTCGTTCATATTCCTAACAAGTGAGAATCAGTTTGGCTCAGCCACAGCTATTGTCATGTCTGATGTATCCCTTCCTCGTTAACTCAACTAATACACTTCCCTAACTGCAAACATTATATTTTGCTACAATTAGGAGACTAGACTATACAAATCAATCTTGTAGCAATTTGCAATTTAAAATTTCATCATGTTTTAATCTGTCCAAATTATTTGAGATATTTAATGAGCAAGGGTCGTCTTCGCATTTGACTTGACGAGTGCAAAGGATAAGGAAGCTAGCCGAGCCTAGGAGGATTCACTTAGGTAGCTGGAACGTAGGGTCTCTGACAGGGAAACTTCGGGAGCTAGTTGATGCAGCGGTGATGAGAGGTGTTGATATCCTTTGCGTCCAAGAAACCAAATGGAGGGGACAGAAGGCGAAGGAGGTGGAGGATACCAGGTTCAAGCTATGGTACTCGCGAACGGCTGCAAACAGAAATGGCGTAGGCATCTTGATCAACAAGAGTCTCAAGTATGGAATGGTAGACGTCAAGAGACGTGATGACCGGATTATCCTGGTCAAACTAGTAGTTGGGGACTTAGTTCTCAATGTTATCAGCGCGTATGTCCCGCAAGTAGGCCACAGTGAGAACACCAAGAGGGAGTTATGGGAAGGCCAGGAAGACATGGTTAGGAGGGTACTGATTGGCGAGAAGCTCTTCATAGCAGGAGATCTCAATGGCCACGTGGGCACATCTAACGCAGGTTTTGAAGGGATGCATGGGGGCTTTGGCTATGGCATTAGGAATCAAGAAGGAGAAGATGTCTTAAGTTTTGCTCTAGCCTACGACATGATTGTAGCTAACACCTTCTTCAGAAAGAGAGAATCACATCTGGTGACTTTTAGTAGTGGCCAACACTCTAGCCAGATTGATTTCATCCTCTCGAGAAAAAAGATAGGTTTGCGTGCCTAGATTGTAAGGTGATACCTGGAGAGAGTGTTGTACCTCAGCATAAGCTAGTGGTTGTTGACTTCCGCTTTTGGATTCGTATCCAGCGGGATAAGCGTGCCCAAGTCGCTTGGACGAAGTGGTGGAAGCTCAAGGGGGAGGTAGCTCAGGCGTTCAAGGAGAGAGTCATTAAGGAGGGCCCTTGGGAGGAAGGAGGGGATGCGGACAATGTGTGGATGAAGATGGCAACTTACATTCGTAAGGTGGCCTCGGAGGAGTTTGGAGTGTCCAGGGGAAGGAGAAGCGAAGATAAGGATACCTGGTGGTGGAATGATGATGTCTAGAAGGCAATTAAAGCGAAGAAAGATTGTTTCAGACGCCTGTACCTGGATAGGAGTGCAGACAACATAGAGAAGTACAAGATGGCGAAGAAGGCCGCAAAGCGAGCTGTCAATGAAGCAAGGGGTCGGGCGTATGAGGACCTCTACCAACGGCTAGGCATGAAGGAAGGCGAAAGGGACATCTATAAGATGGCCAAGATCCGAGAGAGGAAGACGATGGATATTAGCCAAGTCAAGTGCATCAAGGACGGAGCAGACCAACTCCTGGTGAAGGACGAGGAGATTAAGCATAGATGGCGGGAGTACTTCGACAAGCTGTTCAATGGGGAGAATGAGAGTTCTACCATTGAATTGGACGACTCCTTTGATGAGACCAGCATGCGTTTTGTGCGGCGAATTCAGGAGTATGAGGTCAAGGAGGCCTTAAAAAGGATGAAAGGAGGCAAGACGATGGGCCCTGATTGTATCCCCATTGAGGTGTGGAAAGGCCTCGGGGACATAGCGATAGTATGGCCAACCAAGCTTTTCAACCTAATGTTTTGAGCAAACAAGATGCCAACAGAATGGAGACGGAGTATATTAGTACCAATCTTCAAGAACAAGTGGGGTGTTCAGAGTTGTACTAATTATCATGGAATTCAGCTGATGAGCCATACAATGAAGCTATGGGAGAGAGTCATTGAGCACCGCTTAAGAAGAATGACAAGTGTGAACAAAAATCAGTTTGGTTTCATGCCTGGGAGGTCGACCATGGAAGCCATTTTCTTGGTACAACAACTTATGGAGAGATACAGGTGAAAGGATCGAGATGGACCTAGAGGGGGGGGGGAGTGAATAGGTACAATTAAATTTTTTAATTATTACTTATCAATTTTAGGCAATAATGTGGAATATGAAAGTGAGCCTAACAATTGCAAGTATGATACTAAGAGCTAAGCAAGCTAAACAAGTGGCACAAATATATGAGTAAGCAAGCACAATATGATAAGCGTAAGTGCAAAGAGACAAGTAACCACAAGTAGGGAGTTTAGTGTTAGGAATAACCGCAACTCCGAGAGACGAGGATGTATGCCGATGTTCACTTTCTTGGAGGGAAGCTACGCCACCGTTTAGAGAGGTGGATGTTACCACGAAGGCACACCAATGCCACGAAGGCTCACCCTATTCTCTCTTTGAGACAACACCATGAAGGCGTTTCTCAACCACTAGTGGTAGACCTTGGGGTGGTCTCCAAACCCTCACAAACTTTTCCGGGGGTAATCACAATGGTCGATTCCTCTCTGAAAGACTCCTACCACCTAGGAGTCTCCAACCTCCAAGAGTAACAAGAACATTGGGAAATGCTCAAGAACTTGCTAAAATCACGAATTCCTTTGGTGAGACGAAGGGGAAGGAGCGGATCTATTCCTTGATTGGAGAACTTCTCTCAAAAGTTCCTAAATCCCTTGGGGATCTAGGATTTGGTGTAGGGAATCAAGAGAGGGAGTGAGATGCGTTCTTAGAAAGTTCAAAGTGAATGGTCAACCTTATCCCGTGGGGGGAGGAAGGCTATATATAGTGGAAGTGTAAAAGTAACCATTTGAGCCACTTAAGTGCACTGTAGAGGTCGGACGTCCGGACAGGACCGGACGTCCGGTGGCACAGATACGTCCGGACGTCCGAGAGACATCGGTCGTTTGGTCGCTGGAACTCCACATGCCACGAATCAGCACACATCCATCGGTCGTCCGGAATGTGCTGGTCGACCGGCGACCGGACGTCCGGAGAAGACCGGAAATCCGTAAATAATTTCTATTGAGAAAGTGTCGGACCTCCGGAGGAAAACGGACGTCCGGAGAAGCTCGGATATCCGCAAATATCGTACTGTGAAGAAACACCGGACGTCCGTGGAGAGCCGAAAGTCCAGTCAGCTGTGAGGGCTCGGACATCCGTAGAGTACCGGATATCCGGTGAAAAATGGAGTTGGTGGATTTTGAGCAAATCTTTCACAGATCCAACGATCCCCTCTTAATAGTGCGGGATCCCTATACTCAAGAAACAAAGCCGCAAACAAAGAAAAAAAGCCAGAGCTATTTTCTTGTATCTTCGATCTTGAATGATATGCATTTGTCCCTAGTTACGATCCACACATGCCCTTGAGACTTAATCCTGAGATATACTTGACAAACATGATTAGTCCCATATATGCATGTTGTCATCAACATCAAAATAAGATTAAGGGCATGATTGCACTTTCAATCTCCCCC
The DNA here is from genome assembly GCF_002162155.2 of Triticum dicoccoides. NCBI lineage: Eukaryota > Viridiplantae > Streptophyta > Magnoliopsida > Poales > Poaceae > Triticum > Triticum dicoccoides. Next base: position 37,032,869 of record NC_041390.1, on the reverse strand, counting down.
TTTTTGGTAGTTGATGACAACATACACGCACTTCTCAATAATAAAAAAATCTTTGAATATCGAAAGGATTTGTTGCGGAGATCCCCCTAACTATGTGCACAATTACAAATAAGCATGAGAGGAGCTCCCCCTCAGTGTGATACCAAAACACCCAAATCTCAAGTAACACATGATACCATAAATACCATAAATAGGTTCATCACTCACATCATAGAACATAAAGCAACAATAGTTATAACAAGGTTTATGGTACGATACATAACATAGTTCGATACAAGCTAACATCACATATTACAGTACTAGGAGGATAAGTGCTTACTCCCCCTTGGCATCAAGTACCCAAAAGGGGCCAAGAGGAGCAACCAGAACAACATCATCATCATTAGAACCCAACACCATCATGGTCATCATGAGCACCACTTCCACCGGCCTCGTCAAAGAAGTCAGACCACTCAGGACCCAATGGAAATCCAAAGTCAGAAGAGGGAGCATCAGGAAGACGGTCATCATCACTCCGTCCGAATACTCCGGAGTCTCTCAGACAAGCCTTCAGAGCATTCTTGGAGGTGATCAGGCGAGTGACAACATTGTGATTTTGGGAGCAGTCAAAAGGTAACAACCTTCATCAAGGCAGAGTGAGCCTTCCTAAGAAAGCGAGCAATGCGACCAAATGGTGGAGATCCAGAGGGATCAGTAGGAGCAGAACGAGGAATGCTAGAGCAGTGCGGCGCGGATGAGCAAAAGAGGAAGAGTCCTTGGGAACATAATCATCTGCCATGTGTGCGGGAATGACCCATCGCTCATGCAAATGAGTGCATATAATAGGAAACGGAGCCACACTCTCGATGAATGCCTGAAGAAAGGGAGCATGAGGAAAGGCCCGCTTATGCTGGAGAGAAGCGAGGCGAATCTCATGCCACAGAAAATGAGGGATAGAGGCGATGCATGAGATCGATGCAGTAGCTACTGCAAGATCCCTTGTCACCCATCTTAGGATAAATGGTGCGAATGCCACAGTCATAGATAATGAAGAAAGGAGAGAGCCAAATGGAGACTTGGTTAAGGCCCTTCTATTTCTCCTCATCAGTCATTTCTTCTATGGGTTTGAGAAGATCATCACATGCAACAATGCCCTTGGGCCTATGTTCGGGGTCATCTTTGAGAATTTTGAACCCAGTGTCAGAAAAACCAAGGCCAGCAACAGATTGCGAATAAGAAGCCGTGAGCTTTGTGTTGGAGGTCATCCAAGTAACAGTGTTATTTGGACCGAAGAAACATGTGGCATAGAATTGATGAATGGTGGCGTGGTTAAAGTCATGGTGAAATGCAAATGGAGCAGCAAGATTGGACGACTCAATGAGCTCAATAGCCCCGAAATATTTCTTCGGATGAGTACGAATATGCTCTAGATCAATGCACAAATGCAGAGAAAGACCTTTAGGAATGATGACTGTGGTAAAAATGTCAGCTTGGACATTAGTGCGAAAAAGATTGTCCCTAGAGTCGCGAGCAGCCGAAAATTGATCAACATCATGACACAACTTAAGATAGGAAGCAATGGGAACCTCGTTGAACCGCTTAACGTGGCGGCCGAGTGGTAAAGGTGGTTCAAGAGAGATATGACGAGCATCACTGTCGGTGTCAAAACCGGCAGATCTCGGGTAGGGGGCCCTGAACTGTGCGTCTAAGGCGGATGGTAACAGGAAGCAGGGGACACGATGTTTTACCCAGGTTCGGGCCCTCTTGATGGAGGTAAAACCCTACGTCCTGCTTGATTTATTCTTGATGATATGAGTATTACAAGAGTTGATCTACCACGAGATCGGAGAGGCTAAACCCTCGAAGCTAGCCTATGGTATGATTGTATGTTGTCCTACGGACTAAAACCCTCCGGTTTATATAGACACTAGAGGGGGCTAGGGTTACACAAGGTCGGTTACAAAGGAGGAGATATACATATCCGTATTGCCTAGCTTGCCTTCCACGCCAAGTAGAGTCCCATCCGGACACGAGACGAAGTCTTCAATCTTGTATCTTCATAGTCTAACAGTCCGGCCAAAGGATATAGTCCGGCTATCCAGAGACCCCCTAATCCAGGACTCCCTCAGTAGCCCCTGAACCAGGCTTCAATGACGACGAGTTCGACGCACATTATTGTCTTCGGCATTGCAAGGTGGGTTCCTCCTCCAAATACACCACGGAAGAATTTGAATACAAGGATAGTGTCCGACCCTGTAAAATAAGTTCCACATACCACCGTAGAGAGAGTAATATTTCCACAAATCTAATCTACTGACACGTGTTGGCAACATGACATTATGCCATGGCCCGGTGATTATTCGAACCGTTTCCTTTAACTAGCCCCGCACATAACGCGAGGCAGTTTCTTGACACGTCTTGTCAAAGCGGAGAACCTGTCCCCCTTATTATGGGATTCTCATCAATACGGGCATGGGGAACTCAACCACGCCTAGGACTCCTAGATCTTAGGCAAGTCCCAAACGGCCACGAGGAGGACGCTTGATATTCACCCTCTTTATAAAGGGTCAAGGTTTTTACTTTTTTCCTCTCGTGCTCAATCGAATCCTTCCCCCACCTCGAGTTCTAACACCCAAAACCCAGGTTAGGTGCTTCGGACCTTCAATCATGTCCGGATCCAGCCTCCAGGGCCGGTGGATGCCCTCCTCCGTCACGGAAGAGGATATCAAGAAGTTGAGGGAGGCAAGATACTTGACCGCCGAAGTCTCGCATCGGCTGCCCGCCCGAGGGCAGGTTGTCCCTACTCCCAAACCCAACGAAGACGTTGTGTTCATCTCCCACTTCCTCCGAGGACTAGGCCTCACTCTGGATCCCTTCGTTAGGGGTTTGATGTTCTATTACGGGCTTGATTTCCACGATCTAGCCCCGGATTCCTTTCTCCACATCTCGACATTTATTGTCGTATGTGAGGCCTTGCTCCGCATTACCCCTCACTTCGGCCTGTGGCTCAAGACCTTCGATGTGAAGCCGAAGACGGTCGAGGGGCAGTATGCAGCGTGCGGAGGTGCATTAATAAGCAAGATTGCTGGAGCTCCGTGGCCAAAAGGTTCCTTTCCAGAGGTGTCCGGATTATGGCAAAGGGAGTGGTTCTACATCACCGCTCCCAGAAGTGCCAAGTGGGTGGCTCCCCCCGCCTTTCGCTCGGGCCCTCCACCACAACTGATGTCATGGATCAGCAGGGGGCTGAGCTGGGGTCCAGCCAAGGATGTGCCCAAACTGTAGAGCCGCATCTGGGATCTCTTCGAGGGGGATTTTAGTTTGGTTATGGTAGTGCAAGTCATGCTGGTTCGTCAAGTCCAGCCTTGCAAACACCGGCCCCTCCGTTTATGGGAATTGAACCCAGAAGGACTGCGCGCTATTCAGAATTTCCTCGGCCTGGCGCATGAGGAGATGTACAAGTCATTCTTCGGACCCCAGATAGAGTGTCCGGACACCTCCGAGGACGTGGGCCTGAGCAGCAACCGCACCGTGACCCATGTAAGTAATCCTCTAACCGAACACACTGTCTTTCTTTTATCATGACATCATTCTGAAGAATCGCTCTTTGACCAGGACTGGATAGCAAAGGCAAAGATGATCCGGTGTTCGGCTCCCCTTCCCGAAGGCTTGGACAATCCGGTGCTGGAAAAGATGCTTGAGCCAGCACCTTGCCTGGTGCCCTCAAAGGAAGATGAAGGGGGGAATAAAGAGGGCCAAAGCGGGCCTCCACCGCTACCTGTTCCAACCGAGGGAACGGGCGCCTCCGTGAGGGAGGATAGCCAAGGGAAGGAATCTGACATTCCCTCGCCCCGTGGGAGGAAGAGGACTACCTCTGATGATCCGGAAACCAAGGTTTCCAAACGGGGGAAGAAAACTCCACCAGAGGGTCCCGTCTCGGAGGGTGCTCTTGTCGCACAAAGTTCGTGCGGGGATCAGCCCTCTAACGAGTCGTAAGTGATCAAAATCTACTTAATAGTAGAGACATTCTACCTTACTTCCGAGGAAAATAACCAAAGCGTTTATCTTGCAGTTCGGATCTTAGCCCTTGCTAACAGAGCTCGTCTTCATGGGACCTTCTTCCGGAGATGATGGAGAGGGAAACGCCTCCCCCGGACTCCCTCGCTCAAGAAGCGTGCGACCTTGAAGTGTCGTCACGGAGGGCCTCTCCGGATCCGGTGAGGCCAGAAGATAATCCTATAGTCACCCGAAGTCCCCAGCATCCGACTCTTGAAGAGGGCCGACAAAAGAGTCCGACGCCGTCTGGTGTGCGGTCGGACGTACTGAGGGATCTGCTGAAGCGAGCGACCATCTCAGAAGAACACCGTGCGTTGATGGGTACAATGATGGAAAGGATTTCGTCCGCCGAAAGCAGGTTGCATGACGCCTTTATGAGTCTACTAACGGGCTTTGAGGTACGTAAAATGATATACCTTTGTGATAGTACCGCACATTTTTAGGTGTGCCATGTGTAGATAGTAGCCCCTGAGACTCTGGTTGTTTTTTTTTGACAGAAAGACTGTAAGGGAACCCCCTACAGTATAGTTGTTGCAACAAACCCAAATTGCAAGTACCATGCCTTGAACCTGGGTGGGTGGGAAGGCATCAGCCCCTTCCCACCACTAGGCTATGCCTTAGTCTGCCTGAGACTCTGGTTGTCACCGAGAACGGCGATAAACAGAGGATCGTAGTCCCAGGTAACCATACTGCCTTTATGTGCAGGTAGTGGAAGCTCCGGTGGCTAGCCGGACTCATGAGTTTGCCGAACTAAAGTGACAACTGGATGCGGTGGATGCCGACATCGAGCTTGTTAACAAGCGGCTTGACGAGGCACAGGGTAAGTGATATTTTCTGGTGAATGTCACGTAGTAAGAGCAGTGTGATGCCAGTATCTTTAATATTTTGTGACTGCAGTAGCTGCCACCGTGGAGACCCTTTGGGCGGAACTTGCTCAAGCCAAAGAACAAGCAAGGAGTAGTAATGCGGCTGCTTTGAAGGCGGCCGAAGAGTTAAGAGCCGAGAAGGCCGCGCATTGCGAGAGCAAAGAGAAAATGGCCAAGATGGCTGTAAAGTTAAAAGACACTGCCGACCGTTGCCAGTTCCTTGAGGAAGAAAACCGAGCGAAGGCGACGGACCTTGAAAAGGCCACGATGGCGACCAAAGACACCCGTTCTGCCATGAGAGCGAAGAAGGAGGAGCTGCGTGAAGCCTGTGACATTGTGGCTGGGAAGCCCTTTTTGCTGCGGAGGAAGTTCGGAGATCCACGGTATGCCCCTCTAGATCGGTTGTGGAGTTCGGCAGACGCATATCTGGACTTGGCGGCGAGCGCTGTCGATGTGGCCGAATACTTCTGAGATCAAATAGATTGGGAAGTGGACAAGCTGTTCTGGTCATAGTTTAACGTTCCAGAGCGTTCGCTTCCATTGACCGATCAGCTAGCTGAATGGGCCGAACTCAATAGGTTGTCCGAACTCGCCATGAGGTTTGTCGTGGATCAGCTGTGGCCGGAAAGGCCAAAGCCGAATAGTTATTTTAGCCTGGTGCAGCAGTTCCTTGGTGCGGTGCCGCGCATCAATGCGATGAAGAGGTCGGCATGCATAGAAGGCTCGCGGATGGCCCTTGCCCGTGTCAAAGCATACTGGGTGGAGATGGATGCTACCACTATCGCGGCGCAGGGTTCGGCCATAGGCCGAGTGGCTGCCGAGCACTATTTTGAAGAAGTTCTTGAGGGTGCTCGTTTGATAGAGGCCCAGTGCTCAAAGAATATTATGTTTGAGTGACATGTATTCCCATTGTAAAAACAATGTTTTATTAATTTTATCAAGGCTGTATTTATACTTTTGCCCGAAAGTATTGTGATGCCTCCTGTGCGGCCGTTTTATGTATACATGTATATAACCTGAAAGATTGCAGTCGTCGGCTTCAGCCCCCACGCATATAATGCGGGGGTGTTCGCAGAAGACGCGTATTCACACTTAATCCAACGTCTTGGTCCTAATAAGGAGGTGATAGCGTAGCGAACTAGGAACCCGGACTATAATGCTTTAACACTTTCACTTAGCCATAGGAGTTTGACAGTGGGGCTACTATATAGCCCCTGGTGGCTCCGCACTCACCCGAGTTCGGGGTGCGTACATGCCTGGCCGGGAAACGGCCCTTCGTTAAGGCGGAGGAATTCTAGGATTCTGATAGGTCATCGAGTGGTTGACCGGTCTCGTGCTATATCCTGACAGTCAGTTTTCGGCTTTCTCTACTGAGGTGCTCGTCCGGATGAACCAGGGCACAATCGCAGTAGTTCTCCTGGTGCCGCCTTAGCCGATAGAGCGGAACGTAAGGCAGCAAAACATAGGAGCCGGGCAAACCCAACATTTGACCCAAGACATGATTCGGAGCTGATGCATATAAGGCCAAACTCGCGACGCCGAACACTCCCTAATGTATTCGGTCTTTATGGTGTAAACCGGGCCTAAACAGTGCCCTTTGTAAGAAGCCCCTAGTGTCCAGGTACGTGCATTGTTCTGACGTGGCCACATGCCAAGACGTCAGCATCCTTCTCAATTGTACTGAGAATCCGAGGGATGTGTATCAACAAGAGACAGTAAAAAAGGTTGACGCAGGGTCTTAATCTAAAAAGAATCCTTGGAACGGGTCCCTGCTGCACGCCCGCGCCTGTGTCTCCATTGTGCCGTATCCTGGACGGGTGTAGCACGATTGTCATTTGTAAAAGAGAGGAACTTAGGTGAAAAGTTGTCGTGCAAAAAGGTGGGTTTAAAGAAACCATTTACAGTTCAAGATGAATAAAAATTGCCACTTGTCTGCGCGCGTTGAGCCCCTTGTATTTGTAATAGGGGTGTGGCCATCAAACCTGTATGAATTTCATATAGCTGCGCCGGACTCGTCTAACCGTGTCCGTGGTCTTGACGACCTATCGAATGCTTTAGTTGGTGAGGCCGTTTTAGTGTGCGGCTGCCAAGGCAGCCGCACTCTCTTCGGCGCGCAGGGATCGCTCAATATTTCCATTTATTGTAATGATGCCACGTGGAACGGGCATCTTAAGTGTGAGGGAAGCGTAATGCGGTATTGCATTAAAGCGAGCGAAAGCTTCGCGTCCAAGTAGTGCTTGATAGCCACTTTGGAATGGAGCAATGTGGAAGGTTAAATTTTCGCTACGGAAGTTATCGGGGAAGCCGAATATAACCTCTAGTAGCAGGGAGCCCGTGCAATGAGCCCCTGGGCCTGGCGTTACTCCTCTAAAGGTAGTATTGTTGTGGCAAATTTTCATTGGGTCTATCCCCATTTTGCGGATTGTGTCCTGATATATCAGGTTTAAGCTGCTGCCGCCGTCCATCAGGACTCGTGTGAAGTGGTATCCGTCAATTATTGGATCTAATACCAAGGCAGCCCACCCTGTGTTCCGGATACTTGCTGAGTAATCCTGATGGTCGAAGGTGATCGGTTGAGACGGCCAGTGGCAGAACTCCACGGTGATAGGCCCTTGGGCATGTTTGTCTGGGAGTGCCGCTTTGCTTCTCCCCTTTATCACGTGTAACACGTTTACTGTTTTGACTTCTGGTGGAAATTTCTTCTGTTCCCCAGTGTTTTGCTTGCGAGGCTCATCCTCGTCTTCGCTTGGTGTATCCTGCCCCTTATGTTCGGCGTTGAGCTTGCCAGATTGCTTGAAGACCCAACATTCTCTGTGGGTATGATTTGCAGGCTTATCGGGGGTGCTATGGATCTGACATATTTGGTCCATAATTTTGTTTAAGCTGGACAATTCATCTCTGGCGCCTTTAGAGGGCGGCTTTTGCTGACCTGGCCGAGAGCTTCTGAACCCGGCGTTTATCGCCGTGCTCTTCGGGCTGTCTTCTTTATTCTGGTGCTTATTATTTTTGCTGCGTCGTGATTTCCCGTTTCCATCTCTAATTTCGGATGTACTTGGGTTGCTGGTGCTGCATCGGGCTAGCCAGCTGTCCTTGCCCGCGCAAAAGCGGGTCATGAGGCTTGTTAATACTGCCATTGTTCTCGGCTTTTCTTGGCCAAGGTGCCTGGCAAGCCATTCGTCTCGGACGCTGTGCTTAAAGGCTGCCAAGGCTTCGGCGTCCGGATAGTCGACTATTTGGTTCTTTTTAGTAAGAAACCTGTTCCAAAGCTTTCGGGCTGACTCTCTGGGCTGTTGAGTTATATGACTTAAATCATCTGCATCCGGTGGTCGGACATATGTTCCTTGAAAATTTGCCCAAAAGGCGTCTTCGAGCTCTTCCCAGCTTCCAATGGAGCTTTCGGGGAGGCTTTTAAGCCAGTGCCGAGCTGGCCCTTTGAGCTTGAGGGGTAAATACTTGATGGCGTGGAGATCATCTCCCCGAGCCATATGGATATGGAGGATATAGTCCTCAATCCAGACCCCAGGGTCTGTTGTTCTGTCGTATGCCTCTATGTTTACGGGTTTGAATCCCTCTGGAAATTCATGGTCCAGCACCTCATCGGTGAAACATAGGGGGTGTGCGGCACCCCTGTATCTGGGTGTACCGTGGTGTTCGTATGTTTGTTGTGTTGCATCGTATGCTAGAGCGCGCTTGCGTGGTCCATAAATGGATCTGGTTGCGCCGTCCTTTTGATGCGAGCCCTCATGTGGGTCGCGTATTGGCTTATGTGCGGCGTTGTTCACCGCTTTATGTTGGCCGTGAGGTCGTCTATCCGGCCGGATGGCCATTTTAATTTTTGGTTGCGGGGGATCTAAGGCCTCCTCATCAAATTCAGGTAGCAACTTCCGCTTCGGGTAGCTCTTGGTGTGGCGATTACTGCCGTACTTCGCTACTGTGTTGAGTACTTCACTCCATTTGATTTTGAGTGTGTCTTGTGTAGCCTTGAGCCTTTGCTTCTGTTTTTTTAGACTCCTCACCGTGGCAACAAGCCTTTGGTGGGAATTATGTTGCTCCTGGCGCCTGTCCGGTGTGATGTCCTCCGGACTGTTATCTTCGACAGGGTTGGGTTGTTTGGCTTGATTTTCCGTGTTACCGTGGTCGGGCAATGGTTCACCCTTCTCTAACGCTGGGTCTATGTGATCGTTATTTCTGTCGGGGCGGGATTTGGGGCGGCGTTTACGCCGCCGCTTTGACTGCTGCTCGAGGGAACCACCCGTCGCTGCGTCCTTCCATTCCTCGTCGTTATTTTCTTTGGGTTTGTCCACCATGTATACGTCATGTGATGAAGTGGGCGTCCAGTGCCCTGTGGGTAGTGGTTCCTGTTCGACTCCTGCATCGTCGTCCATACCGTCAATGTCTTCGGAGTCGAAGTCGAGCGTGTCGGTTAAGTCATCGACAGTGGCTACTAAGTGGGTGGTGGGTGGGCGGCGAAAATCTTCATCATCCGCATCCCAATCCTGCCGGACGTAGTTCGGACAGGATCCTCCTGACAAGGAGAGAGACCTTAATGAGTTCAGTAGGTCGCCGAAAGGCGAGTGCTGAAAAATATCCGCGGAGGTAAACTCCATGATCGGCGCCCAATCGGAGTCGATAGGAACGGGCGCAGGCGGTTCGGAGTCCGTGGCCGGAGAAGAATCCGACAGTTTGGCAACACGGCTCTCATGAAGGGTAAGGTCGATATTCGGCTCAATCGCCGTAGAGGATACAACCTTCGTGACGGGGTCTATCCACCCATCCATGGATGGCGAAACTGGCTCTGAATTGAGGGTCGGAGCGGCTACCGGTGCGATCCCCTAAATATGGTCCGATGGTAGAGCTAAATCATACTCATCGTGACCGCGTGGCACACAAGGCAGGGGCTCGAATCCATCGAAGATCAAGTCTCCGCGGATATCGACCGTGTAGTTTAAGCTTCCAAACCTGACCTGGTGGCCAGGGGCGTATCTTTCGATCTTCTCCAGATGGCCAAGCGAGCTGGCCTGCAGTGCGAAGCCGCCGAGCACAAAGATCTGTCCGGGGGGAAAAGTCCCACCCTGGACTGCATCGCTATCGATGATCATAGGAGCCATCAAGCCAAACAGCGACGACACAGAGAAACTCTCAATGAAAGCACCAATGTCGGTGTCAAAACCGGCGGATCTCGGGTAGGGGGTCCCGGAACTGTGCGTCTAAGGAGGATGGTAACAGGAAGCAGGGGACACGATGTTTTACCCAGGTTCGGGCCCTCTTGATGGAGGTAAAACCCTACGCCCTGCTTGATTTATTCTTGATGATATGAGTATTACAAGAGTTGATCTACCACGCACGCCCGATTCCCCGCCGCCGCTCCTCCCGCGTGCGCCCGCGCAAGCCCGGCCGGCCGCCTCCGCGGTAGGGCGCCACCGCCGCGCGTCTTGCCTCACCTCCCCGCCGACCGTCGCGCCACGCCGGTGCTGCCCGCCGGCGCTCGCCCGCGCGCGCCCACTGGCGCGTCTCTCTGCGGCGCCCCACGCCAGATCCGGCCGGATCCGGCAAGATCCGGCCCGGACCCCACCTTCTCCGGCCACCTCGACCAACTCCGGCGAGAAGCCGCAACTCCGGAGAACTTCCCGGCCAACCTCGGTTTGCGTGCCGGCCAGATCCAGCTACAGTAAACCCTAGGTCGATTTTGCCTAAGTCCTTTTTCTGCATATTTTTTAGCTATCTTAATCATGCTATATCTTTGCATCCGTAGATCCGTTTTGGGACTATAGCATATCAAAATGTTCGTCTCAGAGAGTACATCATTTCATCTCATTGCATAATTTTCATTTGAGTTCATCTTGATGCCCGAAATGCTGTTAGAAGAGTGCTATTTGAGTTAATTGCCAGATCTGCTGCTCCAATTAGTTATTTGTCATTTTCGCCATGATTATTATGTGCATGATATGCCCATGAGTTCTACATGTGTTTTGTTATATGTTTTGCCATCTATCCAGAGGTGCAACCCATGTATTTTTGTGATTTGTGTGGTGACTAGCACGAGCTTGCAAAGTGAGGCATTTGTTAATGCTGATTTCAGGGACTTAGCATTTCCACTAAGTCCTTGGACTGTTCATCTCATTATGCCATATGTTCATGTTGTTTCCTAGTGATCCGTGCCTCTTTTGAGGATGATCAGTAAGGATGTTTTGTTAATATTGTAGTGCTCTATCCATCCATGTCTTTTTCTGCAATTATGGAGTACCCTAGCTTGAGTCAATCGAGCTCTACTTTTGTCATTTTGTGAATCTGGGCAGATTGTCTACTTGTTAGCAATTTTGCCGAGGATGTTGTAGTTGATCCGTGCATGCTATGCTATTGTTCTTGCCATGTCTAGCTTTTATTTTGCGTATTCTTGATGGGTGCATGCTTAGATTGTCATGACTTGCTCTGTAGTGAGTGCATCGAGCTCGTAAATATGCCTACTTGATATCTGTTTCAGCATGCTCCAGTTTTCACCAAGTCTGAGAACTGATTATGTTTTTGCCATGTTCACATGCTTGCAAATGTATTTTCTGATCCCTCTTGGCTCAAGGTCACTAAGGGACTTTTGTTAAGCTCTTTGAGTAGCTCCATGCCATGCTTTACTTTGCCTTGTTCAGGTCCTGTAGCATATAGTTTTCATGCTCCGAAGTGTGCTATCTGATCTGAAATTCCAGACAAATGTTAATTTCACTAAGTCTGAAATCTGTTTACCAAATGCATTTTTGCCATGCTTGTTTGAACCTGTTAATGGATGAATTGGCCGTAACTCAGTGCTAGACTTTTGTTAAGCTTCATGAATAGATTCCTGCCATGTATTTTGGTGCCATGTTTGGGTGCTGTAGCATGTTCATCTTGTTGCGTTTAGATGGCTACTTGCTGTAAATCGCAGAACGTGGTCATATTTGAATTGCTTGCCATTTCCAAACCGTAGCTCCGATTCCGGTGTTCTTTATATCGTTTTCAAGCGTTTTCATCTCATCTTTCCAGTGGCACACTTGGATTTCCAAGTTGAGGCCAGGTTCATTCATACCTTGCCAAATCTTGCATATGCATCCCGCATCGCATCCCGCATAGCATACCATCCTTGCATCATGTTGTTTGAGTTTGCACATGGTTGATTGTGTCCTTGTTGCTTGTTTGTCTTGTTTGGGTAGAGCCGAGAGACGAGTTCACTAACGAGGAGCCCGTTGAGTTTGCCTTCGAGGATCCAGTCAACTCTGACAACTTTTCAGGCAAGATGGTCATACCCTTGAAATCACTACTATCTTTGCTATGCTAGATGCTCGCTCTTTTGCTATGCCTATGCTTCGATGCCTACCTCTTGCTTTCATGCCTCCCAAATTGCCATGTCAAACCTCTAACCCACCATGTCCTAGCAAACCATTGATTGGCTATGTTACCGCTTTGCTCAGCCCCTCTTATAGCGTTGCTAGTTGCAGGTGAAGATTGGAGACCGTTCCTTGTTGGAACATTATTTTACTTGTTGGGATATCATTATATTGCCATGTTATCTTAATGCCTCTATATACTTGGTAAAGGGTGGAAGGCTTGGCCTCTTGCCTAGTGTTTTGTTCCACTCTTGCCGCCCTAGTTTCCGTCATATCGGTGTTATGTTCCCGGATTTTGCATTCCTTACGCGGTTGGGTTATAATGGGAACCCCTTGATAGTTCGCCTTGAATAAAGCTTTTCCAGCAATGCCCAACCTTGGTTTTACCATTTGCCACCTAGCCTCTTTTTCCCTTGGGTTTCCGGAGCCCGAGGGTCATCTTGTTTAAACCCCCCCGGGCCAGTGCTCCTCTGAGTGTTGGTCCAAACTAGAGTCCTGTGCAGCGCCCCCTCGGGGAAACTCGAGGTTTGGTTTTAGTTGTATGGAGCGCTCATCTGAGTGTGCCCTGAGAACGAGATATGTGCAGCTCCTATCGGGATTTGTCGGCACATTCGGGCAGTGTTGCTGGATTTGTTTTAACCTGACGAAGTATCTAGAAGAACCGAGATACCGAGTCTGTTCGGAACGTCTCGGGAGGAGGTCTATTCCTTCGTTGACCGCGAGAGCTTGTCATGGGCTAAGTTGGGACTCCCCTGCAGGGATTTGAACTTTCGAAAGCCGTGCCCGCGGTTATGGGCAGATGGGAATTTGTTAATGTCCGGTTGTAGATAACTTGAACCTTAATTTAATTAAAATGAATCAACAGTGTGAGTTACCGTGATGGTCTCTTCTCGGCGGAGTCCGGGAAGTGAACATGGTGTTGGAGTAATGCTTGCACAGGTTGTCCTCTAGTTTCTCGCTCGCGCTTTGCCTCCTCTTCTCGCTCTCTTTTGCGAACAGGATAGCCACCATATATGCTAGTCGCTTGCTGCAGCTCCACATATTTTCCTTGCCTTACCTATTAAGCTTAAATAGTCTTGATCGCGAGGGTGCGAGATTGCTGAGTCCCTGTGTCTCACAGCTTACTTCCAAACCAAATGCAGGGCCTGATGTTTCCGCTCCAGATGACGCGCTTGAGCTCAAGTGGGAGTTCGACGAGGACTCTCAACGTTACTACGTGTCTTTCCCTGATGATCAGTAGTGGTGCCCAGTTGGGGCGATCGGGACCGTGTCACATCTTGGGTTATCTTTTATTTTGGCGCCGTAGTCGGGCCATGAGTGTTTGAATGTTGTAATGCTATTTATGTACTTGATTGACGTGGCGAGTGTAAGCCAACTATGTTTCTCCCCTTTATTATTTATATTACATGGGATGTTGTGAAGATTGCCTAACTTGCGACATTGCTTTCAATGCGGTTATGTCTCTAAGTCGTGCCTCGACACGTGGGAGCTATAGCCGCATCGAGGGCGTTACAAGTTGGTATCAGAGCCTTCCCCGACCTTAGGAGCCCCCATTGCTTGATCGTTTTTAGCGGCCGAGTTGTGTCTAGAAAAATGTTTTGAGTCATTTAGGAATTATATATCAGAGAGTTTAGGAATTATTTTTACTTCCCAGTCTCCTCATCGCTCTGGTAAGGCATCCTGACGTAGAGTTTTGACTCTTCTCTTCTCAAATTTCACTAAATTTTTTTTAGGATCACGCGGGTATCTTGGAATCGTTCCGATGGTTTTGTGACGAGAACATTGTCTTGGTGCCTCCTGTCAGGGGTTTTGTGGCAGTGTCCCGGTGAGTTGAGCTCCGAGGTGTTGTCGTCATAATTTTATCGTTGCAATTCTGGAATACCTGAGTTTAGTACGCCGACATAAAAAATCTCTTTTATGCAGTTCGTTGGTGAGATAACCTCGACGCCACCCAGTACTGGGGCGAGAGTTCGGGAGTATTGCCATAACTTGTATAACGGATGCTTTTCGAAGGTTGAGGTAGATGGTTTCCGAAGTTTTCTTGGTTATGTGTTGAAGGATGGATACAGCTGGATGTAGGAATTGCTAGATTTGGGTGAGATATTATGCTTCCCCTGTATCCCCAACACCTGATTGCATAACCGGAAAGGTTCGGGAGTTTCATAGGTGGGAATTCTCGTAGCTCTAGTTCTTCTTCCATAGATATTTGGTTTGAGATTGGGATTTCTTACCGAGTATTCGTTCTTGATCCGTACCTTGTTGATTTATTTCTCTACCTGAATTCTAAGTGGCTTCTCAATTTATGGATATGTGACCATTTCAAGAGGAATGCATTCGTTCATTTTGTTCGGATGTGAAGACTTTATGTTGCAATTTTCATTCCGTTGGATTCAGCTTCATCTTATCTGTCAATGTGCTAACGGTGGTCAACCTCTTCAGGATGGCCCCCGCTAAGAGCACCAATCAGAATCAGAATCAAGATCCGCCACCACCTCCACCTCCTCCGGAGGCATGGCAAGCTGTGATGGCCGCAACCAATGCAAACACACAGTTGATCATGCAAATTCTTCAAGAGCGCAATCAAGCGAACCAAGGCAACCAAGGCAACAATCAGAATCACTTTGCTACACTCAACCAGTTCCTTGCTAACGGGCCAAGGACTTTCAGCAATTGTGTTGAGGCAACTGATGCTGACGATTGGCTCGTGGATCTGTGCAAGCATTTCGAGTGCAGTAACGTCAGACCTGAGGACTTCGTCAAGTTCGCTTCCTTCCAACTCAAAGATCAAGCTGCAGAATGGTTCCAGCAGTACAAGGATTGCAGAGGTGGACGTGTTATTACCTGGGATGAATTCCGTCAAGTTTTCAGAGCTCACCATATCCCTCAGAGCATGGTTGAAAGCAAGCGTGAGGAATTCCGCAACCTGAAGCAAGGCTCTTTGTCTGTCTATGACTACAACAAGTTGTTTCAGAAGCTCGCCCGCTTTGCTAAGCAGGACGTCCCTGATGAGAAGAGCATGATATACCAGTTCAGGGGTGGTCTCAGAGAATAAATTCAGCTAGCTCTTGTTCTCTTTGAGCCCTTGAGGTACGATGAGTTCTACAACATGGCATTGAAGCAAGAGGCTGCTCAACTGAGGTGTGATGCTTCCAAGAAGCGAGTTAGGGATGCTACTCCTTCCTCTACTCAAGTGGCCAAGCAGCAGAAGTATTGGCTTCCTCCTCCTCCGTTTTGTCAGCCATATCAGAAGAGCAAAGGTGGCAGTGGATCTTCCCACCCACCCAACCCTAGCTTTCAGAACAAGACTTTGTCTCAAGCTCCAAGATCGAGTGCTCCGTATCACCGTCCGCTTTCAGAGGTCACGTGCAACAAGTGCCAACAGAAGGGTCACTATGCCAACAAATGCTTCAATCAGATGCGCCTTCCTCCTCCTCCTCCTGTGAGATCGGCAAGTACAGCTGTGGTCAAGCATAACCCCAAGCACGCCAAGGTCAACTTGATGAACGAAGCGCAGGCAGAGGACTCATCATATGTCATCATGGGTAACCTTCCTATTAACGATGTTCCTGCAAAAGTACTTTTTGACACTGGTGCATCGCATTGTTTCATTTCCAAACCTTTTGCATCGAAGTATGAGTGCGATTATCAGTATCTGCAAAGTTCCTTGCAAATTGTGTCACCGGGCAAGCAGATGACAGCTAACACCTGCGTGCCGGATGTTACTATCACGTTGGGCGACTACAAATTTCTAGCTTCTCCTATTGTTCTGGGAAATTCGGATATTGATCTTATTCTCGGAATGGATTGGCTTTCTAAGCACAAGGCGCATCTTGATTGTGCAGCCAGGCAGATTCAGTTGACTCATTCGTTTGAGGATGTAATTGTCTTTGCCGCTCGTGATGATACCATCTGTCTGATTTCTCTCAATGAGAAGGGTGAACTGGATGCTATCTCGCAAATTCCAATCGTTTGCGAATATCAAGACGTCTTTCTAGACGAGCTTCCAGGAATGCCTCCGCACCGGCCAGTTGAATTCGTCATCGATCTTGAGCCCGGCACAGAACCAGTGTGCAAGCATCCTTACAAGCTCGGACCTGAAGAGTTGAAGGAGCTGAAGAAGCAACTCGATATTCAAGAGAGAATGGGTCTCATCCGGCCTAGTTCTTCTCCGTGGGGTTGTGGTGTTCTTTTTGTGAAGAAGAAGGATGGAACGGACCGACTTTGTGTTGACTACCGTCCCTTGAACAAGAAGACCATCAAGAACAAATACCCACTTCCCAACATCAATGAGCTGTTCGAACAACTCAAAGGTGCTCAAGTATTCTCCAAGCTTGATCTCCGTATGGGTTATCATCAGATTCGAATCCGTGAGCAAGATATTCCCAAGACGGCTTTTAGGACAAGCTATGGTTCATATGAATACACCGTCATGTCTTTCGGCCTCGTCAACGCTCCTCCGACTTTCTCTCGCATGATGAACTTCATCTTCAACGCCTACACCAATGACTTCGTTTTGGTCTATCTCGATGACATTCCGGTTTTCTCGAAGAACAAGGAAGATCATGCCAAGCACTTGCGTTTGGTACTCGATAAGCTCAGGGAACACCAGTTCTACGCCAAGTTCTCCAAGTGTGAATTTTGGCTCGATGAGGTTCTTTATCTTGGTCATATCATCTCTGCCAAGGGCATTGCGGTGAATCCTGAGAAGGTGTCTGCAATTGTGAATTGGGAACCTCCTAAGAACGTGAAGCAACTCCGTAGCTTCCTCGGTCTCGCAAGCTACTGCCAAAGATTTGTTGAAAACTTTTCCAAGATCGCGAAGCCTCTCTCAAATCTTCTCCAGAAGCACGTCAAGTACGTTTGGTCTCTGGAGTGTGACTTTGCTTTCAACACTTCGAAAGAGAAATTGGTCACTGCTCCAGTTCTGACTCCGCCTGATGAATCCAAGCCGTACGAGGTCTTTTGTGATGCCTCTCTCCAAGGTCTTGGCGCAGTGTTGATGCAAGAGAAGAAAGTTGTTGCTTATACCTCTCGCCAGTTGAAGCCCAACGAGAAGAACTACCCCACTCATGATCTCGAGTTGGCGGCAGTTGTGCATGCTCTTTTGACTTGGAGACATCTCTTATTGGGAAGAAAAGTGGACATTTTCACTAATCACAAGAGTCTCAAGTACATCTTCACTCAGCCTAATCTCAACCTCAGGCAGACTCGATGGGTCGAAATGATTCAAGAGTATAATCCGAGTATCGAGTATACTCCAGGCAAGGCCAATGTGATTGCTGAAGCTTTGAGCAGAAAGGCTTATTGCAACAGTCTGATTCTCCTTATCAACCCGAGCTTTGTGAAGCTTTCCGCAAACTTAATCTGCAAGTTGTTCCTCAAGGTTTCCTCGCCAACCTTCAAGTCTCTCCTACCTTGGAAGACCAGATTCGCCAAGCCCAGCTTCTTGATGCTATGGTGAAAAAGGTGAAGATTGGGATTGCCAAGAGTCAACCCAAGTACAAGTGCTACCGCCTTGATGACAAGGATACTCTCTTCTTCGAGGATCGTATTGTTGTGCCCAAAGGTGACTATCATAAAGTGATCATGAACGGGGCTCACAATTCTCTCCTCTCCATCCACCCTGGGAGCACGAAGATGTATCAGGACCTTAAGCAGGCTTATTGGTGGACTCGAATGAAGCGCGAGATTGCTCAATTCGTGCATGAATGTGATGTCTGCAGCAGAGTGAAGGTAGAACACCAAAGGCCAGCTGGTCTCCTCCAACCTCTTGCCATTCCAGAATGGAAGTTTGACCACATTGAGATGGACTTCGTGACTGGGTTTCCAAAGTCCAAGCGTGGCAATGATGCTATATTCATTGTCATCGACAAACTCACTAAAGTGGCTCACTTTCTGCCTATCAAAGAGTCTATCACTACAGCTCAATTGGCGGAACTCTATACCTCTCGAATTGTCTCACTGCACGGTATTCCACAAGTGATCTCTTCAGACCGTGGCAGCATCTTTACCTCCAAGTTTTGGGATTCTTTTCAGAAGGCCATGGGCACCAACATCCGCTTCAGCACAGCTTTCCACCCTCAAACTAGCGGTCAAGTCGAGCATGTCAATCAGATTCTTGAAGATATGCTCAGGGCTTGTGTGATCTCCTTCGGCATGAAGTGGGAGGATTGCCTTCCTTATGCTGAATTCTCCTACAACAACAGTTTTCAAACAAGTTCGGGCAAGGCCCCATTTGAAATTCTGTATGGCAGGAAGTGCCGTACCCCTCTCAACTGGTCCGAAACCGGTGAACGTCAGCTTCTGGGAAATGACTTAATCACGGAGGCAGAGGAAATGTGTAAAGTCATTCGAGATAACCTCAAAGCATCCCAATCCCGCCAGAAGAGCTACTATGATAGTAAGCACAGTGATTTGGCTTTCGAGATCGGAGATCATGTTTACCTCCGCGTCTCTCCTATGAAAGGTACTCGTCGCTTCGGTATCAAAGGGAAGCTTGCCCCTAAATACGTGGGACCTTTCAAGATTGTCAGCAAGAGAGGCGATCTCGCGTATCAACTCGAGCTTCCTTCAAACTTTGCAAATGTTCATGACGTGTTCCATGTCTCTCAGCTCCGAAAGTGCTTTAAGACTCCTGACCGCACCGTCAACTTCGAGGACATTGAGCTCCAAGAATATCTCTCTTATCGTGAGCACCCCGTGGCTATTCTTGAAGAGACTGAACGCAAGACTCGCAACAAGTCAATCAAATTCCTCAAAGTCAAGTGGTCACACCATTCTGACCGTGAAGCTACCTGGGAACGCGAGGATCACCTCCGTTTTGAGTACCCGGCGTTCTTTCAGTCCTAGATCTCGGGACGAGATCCTTTCGTAGTGGTGGAGTGTTGTAACACCCCGGATATGATTTACCCAATATGTATTCCAACTCTTGCCGTTTCCGGCCTTAAGTTATTTTATTTTCTCGGGTTCGGGTTTTTGCCTTCGTGTGTTGTTGTCGTTGTCATGCATCTCATATCATGTCATCATGTGCATTGCATTTGCATACGTGTTCATCTCATGCATTCGAGCATTTTCCCCGTTGTCCGTTTTGCATTCCGGCGCTTCGTTCTCCTCCGGTGGTCATTTCTACCTTTCTTTCGTGTGTGGGGATTAAATATTTCCGGATTGGACCGAGACTTGCCAAGCGGCCTTGGGTTACTACCGGTAGACCGCCTGTCATGTTTCGTACCATTTGGACTCCGTTTGATGCTCCAACGGTCAACCGAGGGACCGAAAAGGCCTCGTGTGTGTTGCAGCCCAACACCCCTCCAAGTTGGCCCAAAACCCACCAAAACACTCTCCATCGTCTAGAGCATTCGATCACGATCGCGTGGCCGCAAACCGCACCTCATTCTGAGCTTCGTAGCTCCTCCTACCTATAAAAGAGCACCCCTCCCCGAAATTCCGGATCCAAGACCACCCTAACCTAGCTCCCCACCTCTTCAGTGCGCCGGACGTTGTCCGCCGGCGCTGGATGAAATCGCCCCGCCAACCAGCAGCATCCACGTCAGCTCCCGCGGCGCCCCACTTTGCCGGATCCGCCAGGGCCCACGGGGCCCGTCACCGCCCCCCCGGCCCATCGACCGCCCGATTCCCCGCCGCCGCTCCTCCCGCGCGCGCCCGTGCAAGCCTGGCCGGCCACCTCCGCGGCAGGGCGCCGCCA